>NC_056744.1:889141637-889378930 GCF_019279795.1 Protopterus annectens | reverse complement strand
CCGGGCCCGGTTTCGCTGAAACCAAGGACCGCGAGTGTCGGTCCTTTTCCTTGCGCTTTTAGATATTTGCGTAGTCGGAGGATCCGGCGGCATAATGTAAGCAAAATCTGAGCCGAAAAACTCCTCAGCAAATTCCGACCGACGTCTAAGCGTCTGTCGGTTAAAAGAAGCACAGGCTAGACAAGCTGCTACGTCGTGGTCTGGGCCTAAACAAGGTAAGCAGTAAGAGTGGAAATCTTTATGAGGTATTTGTTTCCCACAAGTTAAACAGTTATTCACTTTTTCTGACATCGGCTGAGGCAAGAAAGAGTCCCCAACGGGGTATTTAGCTTTTTAGAAGTCTTCGGTAGTAGTAGAAGGATTCGGTAGTAGTAATCTCTGGTTCTGACCGACCGGCACTTGCGAACAGCTTCTGCTTCGGGCGCCACGCAGCAAGAAAGACTGTGGAAAATGGCGTCGGCTGATGCCTTTATACCCGAATAACTGCAGCTATGACGTCGGGTGAAGTGCGACACCAGCAGAGGCCAGACCCAGACTTTGGAATCCGGCCGACCGAAGGGCTGCCTGACGACAGGACAACCCATTTGTAAGGACTGCAGATGCATCCTTGAAGGGCATATGCAACAAGCAAGCCATTTAGGAAGGGTCTGACTGATTAGTGGCACTAAGTAAACAAACCACAGATCAGTTTTTCTGAGCTTTTTTTTCTGCATACTTAAAACCTTAGCTATCTATACAAATCAGCGTAATGAAAGTTTTTTTTTCTCTTCTATTCTGGGGATTTGAAAAGGAAACTGGTTAAATGAATGGGTTTATTAAGGAACAACTCACAAACCACCTTATGCATGAAAAATGGTTAGCACAAAGGGATACCTTGCGATGGTGGAATGCTAAGAAGGGTTCTATGCACGAATCCAGAAATTCTATTAAGAGAGACAATAGCCACCAAATGCATCATCTTTAAGATGGTAATTCTACAGTAGCTGATGCAGCTGGTTCAAATAGGGTCAGGGTCAACTTTGCTCCACCACTGGATCTTAGCGGTGCTTTAGAAATCTCACTTCTTTTCAGTCTGCAATGGAGGATCCCCTCTCCTGAAAGCATGTGCCTACCAGGAATCAGTGTAAAATTATCCAAAATGTCAACCTTACAGTGGCCAGGTTGGGGTGTAACAGAGACTACTTTCTTTGAGTCAGATCTGCATGCTGAGTTACCACATATTCCATTTTGCCAGACTAAGGGTTACCATCTTTTCAGATGACAAAAGTGGGACTTTTTTTTAATGGAAATAGGACATTTTGCATGACAGCCCATACTCGCAACAAGAGCAAACTACTAAACTTACTTTGTTACTAAAATAAAGGTCACACTTACAGAGTTTGACATATTTCCGGTGTTTTTATCCTATTAAGCTATTTCAGACAGAATATTTTTATGCAACTATTACATGAAACTTAGGAAATATATTTTTGTCTTACAATCTTAGGTCATTTGGCTTTTTTTTTGTGTGTTTTTTCACAGGACAGAAAAGCCCAAATAGGGACAGCCCTGCATAAAGAAGGACAGATAGCAGTAACCCTGGCCAGATTGTTCAGCAGAGGGAACCAGTGTTCTACTTTAACAGATGAGTGAGTGGTAACAGACTACTTGTTTTGACATTTTGAGAGGCTGTATGAGAAGACAGAATGCACTCAACACTTTGTACAAAAAAATGCAAGACTAGATGATAGCCTGGAAGTGCACCACTGAACAGCTGGATAAAATGAGTAACATCTAGTCAGCACAGTAACACTGCATAAAAGGGGTTTACCTGGAGAACACATATGGGTGTAAAAGAAGGTATGAGGGCAATGTAATGACCACCACCCAAAGGGGAAAGTCACAAGTTCCAGTACAAGCTAATGCTATGGAAATACAATGCCTCTGTTATAACTAAAGGCTGTATGGTTCAAATAGCCACAGTGTGGTAAATAAACATGAGAGGAGGATGAAAGAGGTAGCAGCACTGTTGTGGTGGGTTGGCTTCAGACAGCAGTGGTTCTAAACTACCCCAAGAGCCTGTACCTTTATACTGATGAATGGAGAAGAAACTATTAAGGAGGGATATAATATACAAAAAGTACTGCAAAGATCTTTGCATTTCCTGACTGGCTGTCCACCTTTTTAGGTACCAATGGTCAGAATTTACTTCATCTGGGAAGGTATACAGGAAAATAAACAGGTGGTAGTGTTTGATGACTTCTCTACAGAGAACTTAATAGGAAATTATTCTGTTGCTACAGGACTTGCATACATACAACTGCATGCAGCCATTGGACAGTCATATCAGCAAAGTACCACTACTGCAACTCAGAGATTCCACATCTCCAAGAGAAGTTGGTGAAGTCGCTACTTCAGGGAAAGAGCTTGGTAGAAGTAGCAAGCCCGAGTTTGAATCTTAGATGTCAAAAGGTACTGGAATTCCTTTGGAAGGGGAACTGAGGAAGGTCAAAAGAAATAACTAAGGCAGACATGGCTTTCAGATCCTACTATACAGGGCTTAAAAGAGTTAGCCAAGGAGGTTCAAGGTTCTCAAGGAAAGGGACAGTACGTGTGAGGGGACAATGTGCTACTGCACAGAAAAAAGGCCTCCTAAAGGTGTTGGGCTAGATGGAGAAAATACAGTTGTATAAAATCTTACAACAACAGTAGATGTCCCTCTCTTTACTGTTGCAGTATTCTTCACTATCGGGATCTCCTTCAAAGGACAGCCCAAGGTCCAGCCAGTATACTGAAGCCTTTAGATCTTATATGCAACTCTACATCACACATATGCTCCCTGTTCAGGACTTGGGGCATAAAGGTGATGTATGGACGCAGTTACCCAGAACTGAATTGCCCCAGCATAGAACAGTCTCCATAGGATAAAAGAAGCTATGCACACCCAGAAGGAGAAAATGCAGATGGAAAAGTTAGACCCTCAGCCATGAGGGAAACCAAAACAAAGCCCAAAAGAAAAAAGGGGGATGGAAGGAGGGAGCAAATACTGCAACAATGAAGAGGGCATCTACTGTTATGGTAAGATTTTACACAGCTGTACTATGTCTTTCTATATCACTGTTGTAGTATTCTTCACTGTAGAGAGCATACAAAAATGCAAGAAAAGGATGGGAGGTGGAAAGCTGAGAAGAGATATCAACAATTACATGCAGAATGGTTCTAGCAAAACCTGCTCTGGCCCTAGAAAACTATAAACAACTTATAATGTTTAGTAAAGGTATGCACTGAAGATGAAGTACCAGTTTCAAAGATGGAATTGGTGTCCAACCCCTTGAAGAAAGCACAACAGGTGGCAATAGCCCTAGTGGAGTGAGATCTAACAAAGTAGACATACATTTACCATGATAAGAGCAACAAAAGGAAACTGTCTTAGATATCCAGGAGATGGTTTGATTAGAAACAGCCAAACCCAATGTCCTGAGATGAAAAAACAAAAATCTGGTCAGACTTACGAATAGCATTAGTTTTATCCAAACAAAACCTGAGCTATGTAAATCCAAGGTATTAGGACTCTCATACTAGCAAACAGAAGAGAAGGAAAAAAGGACGGTAGTTGTACTACCTGACTCAAAGACAACTCATTAACCACCTTGGGCATAAAAGGGTTAGTACAAAGGGATAACTTGTCCCTGTAAATAAACAAAAAAAAGGAGGGATGGCCATAAGGACCTGAAGCTCAGAACCCCTCTGAGCAGAAGTAACAGCAAGCAATAAGGCAGTCTTTCAGGTACAATGTGGAAGAGAAGCTGAACCTGCAGGCTCAAATGGAGGTATAGTCATTTTTTTTTTAAAAAAAACAAAATTAAGGTCCCAAGGAAGAGGAATAGGTTTTCTTGGGGGCCTAAGATGCAGGACGCCTTTGAGAAATTGTTTGACCTCAAAGTGAGAAAGCCAAAGGAGGCTTCAAGGGCAGACAGGTAGACGTAGCTAACTAGACGTTTGGGGAGTCTAGCTGAATCTTCTGCAGGACTCTTGGAAGTAGGGGAAGGGGATGGAAGCCATAGAGAAACAACCGCTTTCAAGTTAATGAAAGAGCATTTGTCTTCCACTCCAGATGGCATGGCACTTTGGAACAGAAAAGAAGAATCTACGTATTCAGTGGAGAGGCAAAAAATGTACTATGTCCAGAAACACTTCTCTTTGAAGCATCCATTTGTGAAGCCTGTGTTTTGAGCCCACTCAAAGCGTCCACTACTAGACTGTGCTCTTAAGGACTATACATTGCTTGAAGAGTTAACTAACTGAGAGCCAAATCCCAAGCCTGAAGAGTCAGCCTGCAGAGAAGGCAAGACTTTGTGTCCACCTGCTTTCTGATGTACCACATCACTGTGGTGTTGTCCATGTAAACCTTCAGAGGGCCTGGATAGAGTATGGTGTAAAAACCCATGAAAGGGACAGAATAAGGACGCTCATCTCTTTGAAGTTGATATGGTCTGACATCTGAAGGGGGGAGGTCAAAGACCTTGAACTTTCAGGTGACCACAGGAAGCCCCTCACCCCATATCTGAACAGTCTGTGAACAGTTCTTGAGAAAGAACAAGAGGCTGAAATAGCATGTCTGGTTGAGGATAAGCTGCTAAATCCGCTACTCTAATTTCCACTTCAGACAAGGAAGGAGAGGCACTATGAAATCCAGAGGTTGGCACTACTAAAGCCAAACCTACTTGAGGTACCACTGAAGCTTCCGCATGTGCAGTCTGCCAAGAGGTAGCATTGGAACAGAAAAGGCCATGAAACTCATGGCTCAAAAATTCTCTGGCTGGAAGAGAAGAGGAGAAAGAGGAGACTGAAAGAAAGCTGTCAAGGACAAAACTTTTGGAGGTAGAAGTGAAGTCAAAATTGGCACTATCTGAAACCTGCAACCCAGATACACATGATCATGAGAGGGAGTCAGGACAGACTTTTGAAAGTTGATAGTGACTTTGGAGGACAGAGATAGTGAACTCCAGATACTATAACAGACAACTGGCAGAAGGCACCTGAAGCAACAGGTTGTCGAGAGAAGGAAAAATCTCAATGCCGTGAAGCCTGCAAAAGGCAATCACAGGAGCTATGCATTTTGTGAATGAAGGGCAAAACAGAGAACTGAAAATGAGAAAAAGAAACAGAGAAATGTAAAAACTTCCTGAAAAGAGGGTGAGAAGAGGAATATGAAGATAAGTATTCTTTATATCTAAGGACACCAGAAAAGCCTGGCGTAGTACAAGAGGAAACGGGGTTTGAAAAGAAAGCATCCAAAATGAAGGAACCTTGAGAAAGGTGTTGAGCAAAGAGAGATCCAGAATACATCTCTAGGTGCCCTCCTTTCAAGGGACCAGGAAAATATCGTAAAAACCCTTTCCAACTTGTGTAGGAGGGACATGCTGAATAGTTCCCTAGTCCACCAGAGATTCAATGACCTCTGAGAAATAAGGAGATTGTTCCAGAGGAAGTTGGGAATCCCTGAAAAAGAAGGGAGAGACTTCCACACCATGAAGCAACGCTGATGTATGACAGACAGAGCCCAAGTATCTAAGGTGATGAGATGACAGTTTGGAAGGCAAAGGGAGAGACAAAGGGACAAGGGAACCAGTTCGAGGAGTAGAAGGCAAGATGTCAAAGAGAAGCAGGCTTGTCAGATAAAGGAGGCTTCTGAACCACAGGACCCCGAGAAGACTTAGCAGGAGGAGCTTGCCCATCACACTTTCTACCTTTAGTGGCCTGACAAGGCTGCCTGTGAACAAAAGACGACCTAGTGGGATACTTTTTCTGGAACTTGGGAACAGGGGACATAAAAATATGTTTAACATCCTGCCAAGCTTTACCATTTTCCTGAAGAGATTTAAACATATCAGTAGCAACGGTCCCAAAGAGATTTTTATTATCCAAGGAAGCATCCAGCAACCTGGTCTTAATATCTTCGGGTAATGACTGCAAGTGAAGCCAAGAAAAAACACCTCATGACAGATCCAAAAGCAGCAGCTTTGGAAGAGGCATCAGCAGTATCATAGCTACACTTGATAAAGTGAGGAGCCACCTGACAGGTAGAACCCAAAATAGAAAGAGCAGAATATCTTGCTTCAGAATCACGGAGGTCAGAAAGACCCTGACAAGCCCAAGCAATCAAGGCCAGAACATGTATGGTCATGGGGGTCTGGTAATTGATGGGCTGAAAGGCCAAAGTAGTAGTAGTATAAAACTTCTTACCAATTCTCTTCATTGCCCTATTATCCTTATCCAAAGGCTGAAGCTTGGAAGATGGCAAATGTTTAGAAGGCTTGTTAGAGGAGATGGACACCACAGCAGGGTCAGCAGATGGGACACTTAAGAAAGAAACAACAGTCCTCAGGAACCTTATAGTACTTGCCAGGTTTCTTTGGAGTAGGAGGCCGAGAATCGGGAGACTTGTATGCAGCTATAGAGGTGTCTAACAAAACAGCAAACACAGGAGGTACTGCAGAAGGTTTAGGAGTATCCATCTGAAGAGGCTCATAATACCTTTTCTGGATATCAGATGCTTGAGAAGAATCCCACTGTGATCATGGGGTTATTAAAGGTTAATTTGTTGCTACATAATTCTGCCAAACTGAAATCTAAACCAATGCACAGAAGGTCAATTACAGATTATATGGAAGCAAAACAGTCACTGTGCAAAACTAACTGGAGTGAGGTGTTCAGTGGAAAAACTGCAGATGGAATGTGGAAAGTTTTGAGAGAGAAATTGAGTGCAAAAAAATGTTTGACATCAGGATCTAGGCATACATCAGGGGATATAATTCCGTAAGAACAAGATATCTGACTAAGGTGAGAGACAAAAAATATAAGAAATGGAAGAGAGGGCGAGCTACAACTTTGAAAACTGAAATAAACAAGCTGGACAAACAGATTAAGCATAGTGTGCGACAAGATCAAGAAAAAGTTGAAGAAAGGTTATATAAAGATATTGACCATAATAGGAAACCTTTTTATAGATACACAAGATGTGGAAGGAGTAAAGACACAAATTGATAAACTGTTTGCAGATTGTAACATTTATTCTCAGATACAACAAAATACAGATATATTTACAAAATCTTATGCAAAACAGTTTGGCTCCACAAAAGGGGTGGTACGTTGTCCTCCCTGATACTGGAATCAAACTAGATTATACTAAAAAAGAATTGTGCACACTGGATCCAAACAAAGCACAGGGAGGAGATGGAATTAGTAACAATGATTTGAGAACACTTCAGCAACAACTTACAGCACCATTATATCTATTATTCACTGGGTCTTATACATATGGGGAGATTCCTCAGGATTGGAGACATGCTTATTAAACCTGATTTTTAAGGGAAAGGGGGAGTAGGACAAACCCAGAGTCATATAGTCCCTTAAGTCTACTTTCATGTTGTGGAAAAATAATGGAGAAGGCAATACTGGATAAGTTATTGTCAGAAAGTACAGTTCTGTACACTTACCATAAATGTAGATGTTTGAGTGTATTCACTGTTGCAGTCACTACACTTAGGGTTATCCTGCTGGCAGGCTACCCTCAGTCGGCCTGAGTTCCAAAGTCTAGGTCCGGCATCGGTTGCTGTCACCTCTTCCCTGACGTCAGTGCGCCAGGGGTATAAAAGATGCAGCCAACACCATTTTCTTCAGTTTTTCTTACCCCAGATGTCAGGTGCCCCCAAAAGGGTAGGCTAAAAATATGCCAACATAACAAGCATGCACTAAAATATATATTATACCTTCATCTACAAGCAAATACACCACATAGGTTGTATAGATTACAGAAGTGCAGATAAGTTCCAGCAAAGATAAAGGGGATGTTGGGTGGGTAACCTGGACTGCAACAGTGAATACACTTGAACATCTACATTTATGGTAAGTGCACATAGCTGTACTATGTTCTTCGTGTTTCACTTCTGCAGTCATTACACTTGGGTTGAATCCCAAAGCTAAGGTTGGGAGGCTGGAGCTAAATAGCATTAGGAGTGGCTATGAGGCCCTGCAAAATTGCAGTGGCAAAGCCTGCCCTGGATTTAGAGTAGAGTGGTAAGTGATAGTGCTTTGTAAAGGTGTGCACTGAACTCCAGGTAGCAGCCTCTAAAATGTCTTTGGTTGGTACTCCCCTGAGGAAGGCTGCTGCTCTGGTTGAATGTGGCCTAATGCCCTTAGTCACTGGCTTGCTATGTTGTGAACAGCAAAAACGAATGCAGTGGCCTATCCACTTTGAAATAGTCTGCTTAGAGATCGCATTTCCTTGTGATCCTGCAACATATGCCACTAGCAGTTGCTCAGTCTTTCTGAAAGCTTTGGTTCTGTTCAAGTAGAAGCGTAGCTGTCTGTGTATGTCCAAAGAATGCAGAATTCTCTCCCCCTTACTCTGTTAGTTTGGATAAAAAGTAGGCAGATGAATAGTTTGGTTAAGGGCCACACTGGACACTACCATAGGCATAAAAGTCGGGTTTGTCCTCAGAGAAACCCTGTCTGGTTAAAAAAAGATAAAAGGTTCCACAGCCATGAGAGCCTGTAGCTCTGAGACTCGTCTTGCAGAGGTTATTGCTAGGAGCAGAGCTGTTTTCCAAGATAAAAATTTTATATCAGCTGTAGCGGCTGGCTCAAAAGGAGGCAGGGTGAGTTTTTCCAAAACATAATTGAGGTCCCATGCAGGTATTGGTGATCTCCTTGGAGGCCTTAAGTTTTTGGCTCCTCTGAGGTACTGCCTTAATAAAGGATGAGAAAAGATTGGTGGCTCTGTGTTGTAATGAGCCAAAATGGGAGAGGCCTGAATTTTAACTGATGAGAACGATAGGCTGTCCAGCATCTCAGTTAATCGTTGCAAAATCTGAGGAATATTTGGTACAGTTGTGTCTATTCCTTGTGTCTGGTTCCAGGCACAGAACCTCTTCCATTTTCCGCCGAGGCCTTCTGGGCTCCAAAATGACATCCATCACAGCTTTAGTGAGAGGTGTGTTTTGTATGACTACATTATCAGCCATGCTGCCAGATTTAAGGTCTTGAATTGGTTGTGTAGGATCTGATTGTTTTGTTGGGACAGTAGATGAGGTATTTGAGGCAAGGTCCAAGCCAGGCATTGAGACAAGTTTCTTAGGATTGGATACCAGTACTGGTGGGGCCAGTCTGGGGCAATCAGTATCATCTTTGGCTTCTCTTGTCTGACCTTTAGGAGTACCTTGGGGAGGAGAAGCAGTGGAGGAAAGGCATATACTGCTAAGTTTTACCAGTTGAAAGACAGGGCATCCACTTTCCATGCTTGCCTGTGATAAGTCCTTGTGCAGAATCTTTTTAGTTGGTAGTTGTGGGGACAGGCAAATAGATCTATATCCGGGCAACCCCATTTCCTTGTTATTATGCTGAATACTTGTGGATCCAATTTCCACTCGTGGGGATCTATGAGGTTTCTGCTTGGTTCGTTTGCCAGAGTATTTATCTTTCCTGGCAGGAATTGTGCCTGCAGATGTACTTGGTAAGTCAATGCTGTGTCCCACAAAGTCATGGCTAGTCTGCAAAGGGGGTAAGAATGAGTGCCTCCCTGCTTGTTTATATACCACATGACCGTGGTGTCGTCTGTCTATCAGTAGTTGCCCCGGATGAAGTAGGTCCTTGAAGGCTGTCAGGGCATTCTGAACAGCTAGCATCTCTTTTTGATTGATATGCAGATGCATTTTGTTTGTGGACCATGTGCCTTGAATACATCTTCCTGCCATTTGGGCCCCCCAGGCATAATCTGATGCATCCGTTGTTAATGTCTGCCTGGCTGGGGGTAAGGTGATTGGCTGTCTCTTGTTCTGGTGACAAGCCTTCTCCCACCATCGAAACTCCTGCTGCAGGCAGGGAATGAGGGAATTATTGTCTCCAGGCTGTGGCAATGTTGAGCCCAAACACTTTTTAGGTACCATTGAAGTTTCCTCATATGCAGTCTCGCATATGGAATTAGTAGAATGCAGGATGCCATGAAGCCCAAAGCCTGCACAATTTTTCTTGCAGATAACTGGGCCTTTGTTGCCAACAGTTTGAAATATGTAGTCAGTTGCCTTTGTTTGTCTGGCGTGAGATAAGCCATCTGGGCAGTTGTATTTAAGCTTGCACCCAGGAATATTATCTCTTGAGAGGGTACTAGTTTTGATTTCTTTTCATTGACTGTGTACCCTAGGCCTGTTAGAAATCTCTTTACAAATGCCAGATGCTGTAGTAGAATGTCCTTGTTCTCTGCTTGAATGAGGCAGTCGTCCAAGTAAGGATATATTTGTATTCCTCTTTTGTCTGCAGAATGCAATTACTGGTGCCAGGCACTTTGTGAAGACCCTGGGTGCAGGAGATAAGCCAAAGGGCAGTGCAGAGAATTGGTAGTGCATTGAGCCAGCTTTGAATCCGAGGTTATCTTCTGCATGTTTGTCTGATTGGGACATGCAGGTATGCTTCTTTTAGGTCTAAAGTCACAAGCCAAGCCTTCTTGCCCAGCATGGGCAGAAGCTGCTGTAGAGTCAACATTTTGAATTTTGGTATATCCAGATATGTGTTTAGAATAGATAGGTCCAGTATTGGTCTCCAGGTCTTGTTTTTTCTTGGTACCAAGAACAGTCTTGAATAAAATCCTTGTCCCTGCTCTTGCTCTGGTACTTGTTGAATGGCCTTCATGTCCATGAGGGATAAGACTTGTTTTTGTGCCTCTGCCCATTGATGTTTTGGCAGGTCTGGCCAGACGTTTGTCCTTGGCAGGGTATGGAAGTGAAACTTGTAGCCTTGTGACACTATGCCTAGGACCCATTTGTCCTGGGTTATTATGTGCCAATTTTGTGAAAAAAGTTCTAGTTTTCCTCCTAAAGGTGCTGCCAGAAGATAAGTGCTTGGTGCAGGCAGGGGGGAGTCATTGGGACTGTTTCCTGTATGGCTTTGATTTGTCTTCTCCACTTTTTGAGGTAGAAGCACACCATTGTTTAGACCTGTAAGAACCTTGGGGCTGGGATCTGCCTCTTGGGCATCTGTATCTTCCTCTTTGTGGTCTGTCTAACTCTGGAAAGGATCAATTCTTTGTAGGCCAGTGTCTGCTAAATATTGGAGGTTGTATCTGTAAAAAATCCTTAACCGTTTGCATAGATTTAGCTTTGTCCTCCATTTTCTTTAACACCTCTTCTGCTTTAACACCAAACAAGGTAACATGCTGTAATGGAGCATCTAATAATTTTGCTTAGACATGATCAGGCAGATTTTGTTCCTTTAACCAAGCATGTCTCCTGATGACAGAACCCGTAACAGCGGTCCTGCAGGAGGCCTCCAAAGAATCAAAACCACATTGCAAAGTATGCTTTTCAACTTGCTCAGCTGCATGCAATAAATCATTCATTTATTTGTTTTCTGCACATTCAGAATTTATCAACATTTTCTGTTTAAGCAGTGACATATGTCACTGATATTTGAGCATATGAAACTGACAGTTTAAAGCCCTTATAGCCAAGGTAGCAGAAGTGTAAATCTTCTTCCCCCATCTGTCCAATGCCCTAGAATCCCTGTCTGAGGGGGTAGGGTATTTTGCAGTGGATGCCTTGACCCCTTTGGGACCCTGAGAGATAGTTTCTGGGTCAGCAGCAGGGTTTTTGAAAAGGAATTTATGAGAGTCAGGAACCCTGTAGTACCTGTCCGGCTTAACAGGAGCTGGAGGTAAGGAGTCAGTGGTCAGACTGGACTCTGAAAATACATCTACAATGTCTAACACAGGTGGAATAGCTAGGGGCCTGGTGTTGTGGGAGTAAAAGGAAGTCTCTGAGCCTTTTCTTAGATTCTGAATAACCTTGGCTCTCCCAGTGGAAATGTTGCAAGGTTCCCCAAAAGAGTAATCCTTAGGAGGAGAGGCTGAAGTGATACATTCTTCAGCATCAGAATCCTCATAAGGAGGAAGAGAGTATTCCTGATCAGAAGAGGAATCAGATGAATTGGAAACCTGATCTGAAGATTCATATTCTGTCTCTTGCCTTAGGCCTTTTATCAGGAGGGGGATGGGAACCCCTGATCAAAGTAATTAAGTCTTCGGCCATTTTGAACATCTGTTTTTTGGGCATGGAGGCCTGACAATGAGGCTGTTGTACATGTTTCTTTGTCTTTAAAGGTGCTTTAGTCTTTGCCTTTGTAGCTGGAGTCGTTTCAATGTATAATTGAGTAGGTCTGAAAACACCCTCAGAAGCCAATGCCTGCTCAGCGGCTCCGCACCATCTGAGAAAATAGTCTCCGAAGGTCCAATAACTTGTGCTTCCAGTGGCCTAGGCGACTCCACGTGGGAGTCTGTAGTGGCCTGTGGGTCCAAAGTAGCAGGCGTCAGGGGCTGCGAAGGCGCCTCACTGAGAACCGGCGACTGGCTTAAAGGCAGCCTCATCGTCTGTTTTGGACCTTGGATGCCTGTCCTTTTCTTTGCGTTTCTTGTGAATTCCGGTAGTCGGATGGCTATTCGATAGCATCGTGTAATTAAATCTTCTGCCAAAATAGTGAAATGCAAAATCGTACCGATGCTTAATAGTGCGTTGGTTAAATCTAGTACAAAACCGACAACTAGCAACATCATGGTTAGGGCCTAGGCAAGGAATACAGTAAGAATGAAAGTCCTTATGAGGTATTTGCTTCCCACAAGAAATACAATTATTAACTTTTTCTGACATCGGTCTGGAGCAAGAAAAAAGGTTTCCCCAATGAGGTACTTAGCTTTTAATGAAGACTTTGGATCAGAAATTTGAACACGAAAATCTCAGGAATCGGCCGACTGGGACTTGTAAACTGCTTCTGCTTCGGGCACCGCACGGCAAGAAAGACTGAAGAAAATGGCGTGGCTGCATCTTTTATACCCCTGGCGCACTTACGTCAGGGAAGAGGCAACAGCAACCGACGCCGGACCTAGACTTTGGAACTCAGGCCGACTGAGGGTAGCCTGCCAGCAGGATAACCCCAACTGTAATGACTGCAACAGTGTAACACAAAGAACATCTGGATACATTGGGACGTGAAAAGTACAGTTTTGTACCTACCATAAATGTAGATGTCCGATAGGTATGCATCTGCAGTCATAACATATGGGTTGTCCTGCCTCAGGCAGCCCTTCGGTCAGCCGGATTCCAAAGTCTGGGTCTGGCCTCGGCTGATGTCGCACTTTCCCCGACGTCATAGCTTCTGGGGTATAAAGGCATCAACCGACACCATTTTCCTCAGTGTTTCTTGCCCCAGATGCCAGGTGCCCTCTAGGAAGGCTAAATTTGGATAAATGTTGAATGTTCCAAACAGTAGCAAAAAAAATATATATATATATACAAACAAATACACCATAACAGATTCCCCCAGCTAGCTGAAAGAGGGGTAAGCACCCTAGGAATACCACAGAGGGGAAGGAGGGTGGGTAATCCTGACTGCAGATGCATACCTATCGGACATCTACATTTATGGTAGGTACAAAACTGTACTATGTCCTTCAAGGATGCATCTGCAGTCATAACATATGGGTAGAATACCATAGCCAAACTGGGGGAGGAGGTACTAAGATAAGGATGGTGTAGTTAAGATCCCTGTAAAACTGCAGTTGCAAAGCCTGCTCGGGATCTGGAGTATAAAGGTAGATTATAATGCTTGGCAAATGTATGCACGGAGCTCCAAGTAGCAGCTTCTAAAATGTCCTTGGTAGCCACCCCTCGTAGGAAAGCTGTAGTGGTGGCTGTGGCCCTTGTGGAATGAGGCTTGATATGTTCAGGAGCTGTCTTTCCATGAAAAGAGTAGCAAAAGCGAATGCAATTTCCTATCCATTTTGAAATTGTCTGCTTGGAAATTGCTTTTCCTTGCACCCCAGTTGCATAGGCTACAAAAAGTTGGTCAGTTTTTCTGCTGGTTTTAGTTCTGTCCAGATAGTAGCGTAGTTGTCTGTGTATATCCAAGGTGTGCAAGAGTTTCTCTCCTTTGTTCTGTGGGTTAGGGAAGAACGTAGGCAAATGAATGGCTTGGTTCAAGGATACCCTAGATACCACCTTTGGCATGAAAGTTGGATTGGTTCTCAGAGACACTCTATCCTGGTGAAAAATAAGGAAAGGCTGCACTGCCATTAATGCCTGTAGCTCGGATACTCTTCTTGCTGAAGTGATTGCCAGAAGGAAAGCAGTTTTCCAAGATAAAAACTGTAAGTCTGCTGATGCTGCTGGTTCAAAAGGAGGTAGTGTCAATTTTTCCAGCACAAAATTGTGATCCCATGCAGGTAGAGGGTGTCTCCTTGGAGGTTTAACATTTTGATCCCTCTCAGAAATTGTCTGAGTAGAGGGTGAGAGAAGATAGGAGGATCCATATTGTATTCTGCTGAAATTGCTGAAGCATGAATCTTAATGGAAGAGTAAGACAGGCCATTGTGGAACAATTCTGCTAAGTATTCTAGGATGTGTGCTAGGTTTGCCACTGTAATATCTGTGCCCTTTGATGTGCTCCAAATGAGGAATCTCTTCCATTTAGCTGAGTATGCCTTCCTTGTGGAGGGTCTGCGAGCCTCCAGGATAATGTCCTTGACCCTCTGAGATAAGACAGTTTGGTTTGGTTTTAAGCAATTTTCCAGGCAGTTAGTTGCAGATTTTTCAAGTTTGGATGCAGGGTCTTGAAATTGTTCTGCGTTAGAAGAAGAGGCCATAGGGGTAGAGGCCATGAGTTCGCCTGAGACATGTTTTTCAGTAGCGGATACCAGTGTTGTCTTGGCCAGTCCGGAGCTATTAGTATCACCTTTGGCTGTTCCTCCCTGATCTTCAGAAGAACCTTGTACATCAATGGGAGAGGTGGGAATGCATACACTATTAGGGCATTCCAGCTGAAAGAGAGAGAGTCCACCCTCCAGGCTTGTGGGTGGTATGTCCTTGAGCAGAATTTCTTCAGTTGGTGGTTGAGAGGGGAGGCGAACAGATCTATCTCTGGCAATCCCCATTTCTTTGTTATGAGTTTGAAGATGTCTGGATGCAGCATCCATTCGTGAGCATTCATGGTAGTCCTGCTTAAGCTGTCTGCTAGTGAATTCTCTTTTCCTGGTACAAATATGGCCTGCAGCTGGATATTGAGATTCAGGCCTAGGTTCCACAGATCCATTGCCATCCGGCATAGAGGGTAGGAATGTGTGCCTCCCTGTTTGTTTATGTACCACATGACCGTGGTGTTGTCTGTCCTTATCAGCAGATGTCCTTGCTGGAGGAATGGTTTGAATGCCTCTATTGCATGCTTCACTGCCAGCATCTCCTTTTGGTTTATGTGCAAGTTTAGCTGTCCTTGAGACCATAGGCCTTGGATACATTTGTCCTCCATGTGTGCTCCCCATCCTAGGTCTGAGGCGTCCGTGGTGATGGTCTGCCTTGGTTTTGGTTTCTTGAAAGGCAACCCTCTGTTGGACTGGCAGGCCTGAGCCCACCACAGGAATTCCTTTTGAAGGCATGGAATGATTGGTATCATGGTTTCTAGTCTGTGTTGAGACCATACATTCCTTAGGTACCATTGTAATTTTCTCATATGCAGCCTGGCATGTGGGATCAAGATTATGCAGGATGCCATGAAACCCAGGGCCTGCAGGACTTTCCTTGCAGTAAGCTGAGTTTGTCTTGTCAAAGTCATGAAATAATCTGGAAGTTGTTTTTGTTTTTCTTTTGTGAGAAAAGCCATCTGAGTTATTGTGTCCATATCTGCACCCAAAAAGGTTATCCTTTGGGATGGCACTAGTCTTGACTTTTGGATGTTGACTGTGTATCCCAAGGCCTGTAAAGCAGGTGTATGACATAGGCCAAATCCTTTAACAATTTTGTCTTGTTGTCCGCTTGTATTAGGCAGTCGTCCAGGTATGGGTAGATTTGAATTCCCTGAAGTCTGCAATGTGCAATTACTGATGCCAGGTATTTCGTGAATACTCTGGACGCAGTAGATAAGCCAAAGGGCAATGCTGAGAATTGATAATGCCCTGATCCTGCAAGAAATCTGAGGTGTCTTCTGCAATCTGGTCGAATAGGGACGTGCAGGTATGCCTCCTTGAGATCTAGAGTCACCAGCCAAGACTCCTTGCCCAACATGGGAAGAAGTTGCTGTAGGGTCAGCATTTTGAATTTTGGTACAATGAGATATGTGTTCAGTGCGGACAAGTCGAGAATAGGCCTCCATTGGTTTTCTTTTCTTGGTACAAGGAATAGTCTGGAGTAAAATCCTTGGCCTTGTTCCATAGATGGTACCCTTTCTATCGCTTTCATCTGAAGTAAATTTTTGATTTGTCTTAAAGCCTCTGGCTTCTGATTTGGTGGTAGGTTTGGCATTCCACTCCTTTTTGGTAAAGTGTGGAAGTGAAACCTGTATCCTTTGTCTATTGTTTGCAATGTCCATGTGTCCTTTGTAATGCAATGCCAGTTTTTTGAGCATAAAGCCAACTTTCCACCCAAGGGAGCTTCCAGTTGTTCCCTGGTAGGCGGAATCAGAGTCAAGTCATTGTGTCTGTCCTGTGCTAGTGGTTGTAGTTGCAGCTGTGGCAGTACTCCTCTGGTTGGCAGGCTGCCACTGACGGCCCCTATAGGCACCCTTTGATTGACCTCTGCCCCGAGGGCGTCTATTCCTGCCTCTCTGTGCTCTGGAGGTGTCTGGAAAGGACCAATTTTTGGAAGGCCAGTTTCTGCTGAACCTCGGAGGTTGGACCTGTAGAAATTCCTTTACTGTTTGCACAGATTTTGCTTTTTCTTCCACCTTCTTTAGAATCTCCTGTGCAGGGGAGCCAAATAAACTTTGTTTCTCCATTGGAGCATCTAGGAGCTTAGCCTTGACATGGTCTGGCAGGGATTGCTCTTTTAGCTAGGCATGCCTACGAATTACTGCCCCAGTCATAGCTGATCTAAATGAAGCCTCCAGTGCATCATAGCCACATTTTAAGAAATGATTACTGACCTGCTGAGAGTTGTGTACCAAATCCTGAAGAGATTTACGGTCTAAAGGTTCAGGAGAAGAAAGCTTGTTATTCAGCTGATCTAACAAATATTCTTGGTACTGTATCATATGGAATTGACAGTTTAAAGCCCTGGCAGAAAGAGTAGCAGATGTATAAACCCTTTTACCCCATCTCTCTAATGCTCTAGACTCTCTTTCAGAGAGTAGGGGATTTTTGGCAGTGGCAGCTGCAACACCTTTTGGGCCCTGTGAAATAGTTTCTGAATCTGCAGCATGGGCTTTATACAGGTGGAAGTGTGAATCCAGGACCCTGTAATATCTGTCAGGTTTGGCAGGGGCCGGAGGAAGAGAATCAGGTGCAGAACTATCATCATTATACACATCATCAATTACAGTTAGCACTGGTGGTATGGCTAAGGGCCTATGCTGGGGCAAATGTAAAAAAGTCCTTAGCCTTTTTCTAGAATCAGAAAAATCCTGACCCTGCCATTGAAAGTGTTCCCTCATAGAGTGCAAGGTCTCCCCAAAGGAAAATTCTTCAGGAGGGGAGGCAGAAGGGATAGAATCTTCAGCATCTGAATCCTCGTAAGGAGAATAGGCCCCTTCCTGATGGTCTGACAAATCAGATCCATCCGTGGAGTAATCAGAGGAGACAGGTTCAAAGGGTTCAGTCCTGGGCCTTTTGTCTGGTGGAGGTTGGGAGGCCCTGCCTGGGTGAGGTTGGGAACCCCTAATCAAGGATATAAGGTCCTCAGCAAGACTGAGAATCTGAGAACTTGAGGAAGGCCCCTGAGAAGTAGATTTGGCAGGTAAAGCTTTTGAAAGTTTGGCAGCTTTAGCCCTGGAGAAGGCCTTAACAGACATAGAAGCTGGGGGCCTAGCTGCCCCACGTGCAGGAGTAGAAATGTCCGATGGAATGGTGTCGGACAAATCTTGAGCGCTAGCTTCGGTAGGGATTTCTGAAGCCGACTCAGCCGGGGCCTCACTGGCCTCGGTTGTCGGAGGTAAGGTTTCTGTCGTAGGAAGAACCGAGGGCTCGGTTTCAGCTGAAACCGAGACACTCGCGTTAGGCCTAGCCGTGGTTTCAGCCGAAACCGCGGGCCGCGAGTGTCGGTCCTTTTCCCTGCGTTTTTTGGCCAAATGCGTAGTCTGAGTCTCCGACGGCATTTTATATGCAAAAGCGGATCCGAAAAATTCTTCTGCAAACTCCGACCGACGTCTAAGAGTCCGTCGGTTGAAGGAGGCACAGGCTAAACAAGATGATACGTCGTGGTCTGGGCCTAAGCAGGGAAGGAAGTAAGAATGGAAATCCTTATGAGGTATTTGTTTCCCACAAGTTAAACAATTATTTACTTTGTCTGACATCGGCTGAGGCAAGAAAGAGTCCCCAACGGGGTACTTAGCTTTTTTCGAAGTATTCGGTAGCTGAAATCTCTGGATCTGACCGACCGGCACTTGCGAACAGCTTCTGCTTCGGGCACCGCGCGGCAAGAAAGACTGAGGAAAATGGTGTCGGCTGATGCCTTTATACCCCAGAAGCTATGACGTCGGGGAAAGTGCGACATCAGCCGAGGCCAGACCCAGACTTTGGAATCCGGCCGACCGAAGGGTTGCCTGAGGCAGGACAACCCATATGTTATGACTGCAGATGCATCCTTGAAGGACATCCATATATCAGCATGCATATGCTGAAAACAGATCTATTACCACCTATAACATGATCTATAACAATATAATAACAGCTATGAATGAAAAATTCTGTTGTGATGCAATTTATATAGATTTACCTCCAGCATTTGACAGGGCCATACACAACACTGATCAATAATTTAGTACAACTAGGTATTGTTGTACTCTTGATAAGATGGATAGCTGCATGGCTTACAAATAGGCATGGCAAGTATCATACAGCAACTAGACAGGCAAAATCCTTGGTTACAGTCAGGGTGTCCCACAGGGCTCTGTCCTATGCCCTTACTTGTTTAGATTGCATCTTTCAGACCTAACCTTTTCATCTGAGGTGTTCTACAGTCTATATGCAGATGACCTGAAATTGGGCAAACTGATTACATGTGTTACAGATAAGGCATGTCTGCAAAATAACTTGACCATTTGGGTACAGGAGAATAATATGCTGATAAATGCATCAAAAACTAAGCATATGAGATTTGGTAGGCATAAAATGAAAGGTGAATATTTAATACAGCACACACTGTAGACTTATTTTACGACCTGGGTATAGGAGTAGATTCAGCTATGAGTTTTTCTAATCATATCAACCAATTGGTTAATGATAGTTATAGTACTATAGGTAGTATAAAAAGATTTATAAAGTCTAGGAAATCAAAACTAAAGTCATTGTTTATTTGTTACATTAGCCCCAAACTTGAGTATGGAATAACAATATGGAAACCCTATAAGAAAACAAACATGAGTAAACTGGAAAGAGTACAATGGAAATATACCAAGGGTATCCATGGATGTGAAAATTTAAGTCATTATGAAAGGCTAAAACATCTGAACTTGTACAGCATCTCTTATAGATATCTAAGAGATCTTATTCAGGTAAATAGGGCATTTAGTGACATCTACCTCTGGGAATGTTTGGGGTTAACAACTAGAGAATCATTAGACAACCTATGTAGAAGATTCTATAGGAATGAGAAGTGTACTAATTGGTTCTCTAACAGAGTAACTGATGCATGGAACAGACTACCAAATTACATTAAAGCAAGTACTAGTTTAGATATTTTTAAGAACAGCCTGGACACATTATGGGAACAAGTGTTTTGGTACATTGGCAAACTAGAACAGCAATAATGCCCGTGGTTGAAATATGTATGCATGTATATAAGGATACAAACTTCCTGTCAGACCTGCTAAATTGTTTGTGAAAATGTTGCAGGGTACACCAAAGACTACCATCTACTGTCTATGAACAAATGGTCTGATGGACAGGTTTAATTGCATCCTTAACACCATGTTGAAAGCATCTGCAGATCAGTTTAATTAGATAAAGGACAAATAATTGTCCCATTTTCTCTTTACAAACAGAGAGGTTTCCCAAGGATCTACATGTTTTTCACCAACTGAATCACTTTAGTGTCAAAGGAGGAAAGAGGTCCCTAGATTTAATTTCTGATAAGGGGGAGAGTTAATGTGATTACTGCAAACAGGCTGTTGTGGAGTATGCTCTAAATTTCAAGACCAGGCTTAAGGTGCTAACAGGGTTTGCAGAAGAGTACCAAGCAAAAGCACAACAATGACAAAAGGTCAGGGGATAACCACATAACAAAAGGTCATGTTGTTTATTCCTGGTTTACAAAATAAGCTTTAGGCAGTATGGGAAGGTCCATTCACTGTTGTGAGAAAAGTAAGCAATGTTAACAATGCAGCATATCTATTAGGCAGGAGGCATAAACACAGACGTTGGCATGTCAATATCATTAAGCCCTACCATGCCAGACAGACTTGTTGGATACAGGAGCAATCATAAAGGGATCTTGTGGTAGACTTGATCAGTGAGGTTCAAAGTGATACCTCACTGGAGTGGGTAGTGCCACCTCTGTAGATATTTCCTATCCAGGTTCAGGAAATCCAAGCATTGTTAAAGCACCTCATGGACACTTGTAGCAATGGCCAATATTCCTTACAGGGTGCAAGAGCAAGTCAAGCAAACCATGTTGGAGGAACTAAAAGAGATGTTGGATCTGGGGGTGCTTAATTCAACAGTCACTGTTCTTCTCCAGTAGTGCTGGTTCCAAGAAAAGATGAGAGTACCCAGTTTTATGTAAACTATAGAAAATGAAACAGTCACACTGAGACAGATGCTTACCCTTTGGCTAGAACAGATGACTGGTCAGAGCTGCTACGTGTGTGAATGTACCTGCCTATTGCAGACTGGATTATGGCTTACTGGCAAGTCATCCCCCATGCAGCAGGTGTTAACAGTATGCTTACATTACTCCCTTCAGGTTGTGTGAATTTAATGCAAAGCCACTTGGTAGGAATAATACCCCATTCTAGAGGCTGCTAGATCACATCCTGACAGGAAATGAGGACATCAATGGTTAGTCATGGATGGAACATGTACATCAGGTTAGGGAGATGACTAGAAGACTAAAAAGGCCACAGCTAACTGAAAAGGTGGTAGTGCTCATTTACCCTTATAGCCAAGACAATCTCAAATACATCAATTCAGTACCATGAAAGGTTATCCTTACCAACAGCACAGGACAGACAAACTGAATGCTCTCCACATAACAATAAAATGTTAACTATAACTCCTAATACCTTCCACTGGGAGCACAGACACTAACCTGCAAAGGAGATGTTTATCCTGGAGAGATCCAAGTTTTAATACTACCCTCTACCATCTGAAGTCACAAAATCACATATTGTCTAGTAAAGGTCTCCTATGGAATGCTTGAATTCTTTCTAAACTCTCAACAGGGTACACTTTCTTGTATATGTTCAGCTGCTGATCTGGGAAAAAATCTGGCAATCTGAGCAAATAGCATTTGGTGATACACAACCATATTTGCAGTGCATTAGACCCTGGATGGATGGACGTTCTGCAGTTTTTGTAATACTACTTAAGAAGGTATAATTGATGACAGAACAGATAATCCAGATAATGAAAGGCTAAAGGCACAGAACAGATGAAATGTGGGATGGGGGATAATTTATTCTATTAAATACCCCCTGATTTATAACCTACCCATGACATTATCCTGCCACCTCAGACAACTGTCATAAATCTAAATCAAATGCAATAGAGTTTAAAGCAAGGACAAGCAACACATTTTAAAGACAGTGCCAAAAAAGTCATGACATTTATTTCTGCAGGCTGTTCAAATGCCACCATAGACAAACTGCAAGGAAGATCCAATGGATATACTTGGATGCACACTTGTAGTTTACATAAACAGATTACAAATGTCATTAATCACAGTTAGTACATGTGGACATGACTGCATGAAAACCTGTCTGAAAAGTAAAAGTAAGGCTATGATAACTTTACTAATTAAAATACTCACTGCTGGTCCCCAATGTATTGTCAGGCAAGGTGCTCTAGACTGCTGTTTTTTTGGCACGAGTGCTGTGAGTTGTCAAATGCAAGCATAAAACATTTCATCTTAAAGTGAGATGGCCTCCATACCCCCAACATCTAAATATACTCCCTCTGATTCACAAAAAGAAACATTACCTTTTCTATGTGTGTCAGTAATACATTTAAAAATTGTGGGGTATGTAGGCAGATCCACTCAGCTGGGGAAGGGGCACAGCTCCCCTATGCAAGAAATGTTACCTTTCAAACTGCATGTTTTGCAACATACTAGAGCAGTCAAACAGAAGGTACAGACAATAGCCTTCTACTTGCTGCACAAAGTATATAACACTATTTCACAGAAGAGCCAAAAGTTTACACATTTGTCCAAATCTCTAAACGCCATAAGTCAAGGACATGGGGTAAAAAAAAAAAAAAAAGGCAAAAGTTATATACACACCACAATGACACATCCATGTTATCTGATTGTCGTCCAGTTCAACCATGGGTTGTGGGATCCAATAGAATCTGATCTTGGCACAGACTCTGAAGCTTCTCAGTTCCAGCGCTCTGTCTCCACCGCTACCCATAATTCCCTCTGCTCCTCCTTAATACCACAGATCAAGTTAGCCTCAGTAAACTAAATCATAAGAATTTCATTCAAGATTAAGCCTAGCATACAGGTAAACAGTAGGACTGGAAGACAGTCAATTAGGACTGTTCACAGTGGGGGTGTGCAGGAAACTACTTGGTCACCAGAACTCCATTTCTAACAATTTGGAATGGAGCAGGAGGGAGGGAAGGAGTTTGAGCTGCACAAAAATCAGACAGTATGGATCATTATTATGGAATGCATAAACAATGACATTGGGGACCTACAGACACTCGAGCCCACCCAGTTTGGCTTTGTAAAGGGCAGATCCTGCCTTTTGAACCTGGTTGACTTTTTTGAAACAGTCACTAGAGCCATTGATGAGGGCAAGGCAGTCCATACAGCCTACCTGGACTTGGCTAAAGCCTTCGACACAATACCCACCTCAGGCATCATAGACAAGCTAAACAGCTTAAATGTAAATCCATATGTCACAAGATGGGTTGCAAACTGGCTAAAGAACAGAACCCATAAAGTCAAAATTGCAGGAGCCATGTCAGACTCAAAGCCAGTCACAAGTGGTGTCCCACAGGGCTCTGTCCTGGGACCCCTCTTGTTCGGCATTTACTTCTCAGATGTGAAAGAAAACATGGGAGGGTTGTGGCTGACAAAGTTTGCAGATGACTGCAAACTAGGCGCCATAGTCGATACACCAGCTGACACATATATCCTACAGAAAGGCCTCACCAAAACGGACAACTGCTGCCAGAATCATGGCCTTAAACTGAATGCCAAGAAATGTATAGTCATCCCCTTTGGGAAAAACAAAGTACCCACAAATTATCACATAGACAGTAACCCACTGAGTACGGAAAAAGTAATCAGAGACCTGGGTACCCAAGTTGATAGTGACCTCTCATTTGATACCCACGTTGCCAAAGTGGTTAGAAAGACTTTCTACCTTGCCCACCTTATCATGAAGGGGTTCACATCCAGATCAAAGGAGGTCATTGTACCCCTATACTCCTCCCTTATCAGGCCCATGATTGAGTACAATGCCCCATTTGGTATGTACCTCACCCGGCACTTACAACAGCTGGAGAGACACCAGAAGTACCTCACCAAGAGGATCAAGGGTCTCCAATATATGTCATATGCTACCAGGCTAAAGAAACTCCAGCTCTATTCAGTAGCATACCGCCTGCTCAGAGGTGATCTTTGCCTGACATAAAAGGCCATGTCCAACCAGGAATTGATGGACATGCTCCACCTCAAAAAATCCAAATCCATTAGAACCATGAAAGCCAAAGATTTAAACCTCAGTACAAATATGAATAGAACATGCTGGAGGGACAGATTCATAACTCAGAGGCTTCCCATACTCTGGAACAGAATCCCAGTTCATGTTAGGCAGAGCCCCTCACTGACTCTCTTCAAGAGAAACCTTGACGAGTGGATGGGAGATCGTAGGTTTACCCCGGGGGTCACCCCTGTGTCGCTACTTGACAGAGGCACAGTAAACTAATTTTAATAAGTAAGGGGGTCTTCAATGGGTCACTACTAGACAAAGGCACAGTATTCTAAATTTATTCTGTACATCTTAGTACCACTACATGGGGTGGCGAAAGCCACATCTCTAGGGCTAGGCGTAGAAATGCCCCAGGGCAGATAGCCTAGTACTAAACTATGAAACTATGAAGTACATAACTTAGGTACCTAATGCTACCTATTTTTATCCAATTCTACCATGGAACAGATTCCCAAGTGGTAATACCTGGGTGGTATCAAGGAAGGACACTCATGAGAATGGTAGAACCAAAGGAATAGCATGATCTTGGACTGCACATCCAGTTTGTAATGAGATATGAAAGTGTGAACTGTTGACCGAGTTGCAAATATCATCGATTGGTAGTCTACTTGAAAAGGCTGTCAAAGTGACCATTGCCCTTGTGGAATGAGCCTTAGGTTTGGATTGCAGATGCAAGCCCATTTTATTGTACATGAAAAAAATGCAGTCTGACAACCATCTAGAAAAAGTAACCTTAGCAACTGCTTTTCCTAATTTAGGCCTTGAGAAAACAACAAACAATTGATCAGACTTGTGGAATTGCTTGTGTGACAAGTGAGGTATTGCCAGCTATGCCAGTAGCAGCACAGCTATCTGGAATTCTGTAAAGAATTATATGTCATTTGTATATCAAACTGATTTGTACAGATGCTTGTGTTGAAAAATCTACTTGTAAAGCTGCTTGTTTTAAAAATGTACTAACAGTGTGCACTGCTGGACAGAAAAAGAAATACACATGCATTACTGTAACTGTTTAAATGTGCATGTTTTAACAGAGGATATTGGAAGAGAAGAGGTTAATCTCAAACTCTGAAAATAGTATGAAATTAAATTACCTGGCTTAGGCCATAAATAATGTATCTTATAGATGTCAATGCATCCAAAGACAAAACGTCTGTACTAGGAAGCTTCTTGCATTGCCATTGGGGTGAGCTACTCTGGAAGGGAGGAGGTCTGAAATTGTTTTATGCCTTCCAGAAGCTGCAGCAGATCTTGGCAGGGCTGTATGTGTGTGTATTACAGACACATATGTGATAAGTCCTGACAGCTTCTAGACAAGGGGGGAAGCATGGGAACCATAAGTCAGATGATCAGATGTATGTGATGTCATTCTGTAATCAATCATTAAAAATAATGTTTAATACTAGGTAAGACTGAAGACTCACAGCATTTTTTTTGGAACCTAACAAAGAAGAATAACTCACCTACTTCACCTTGCCTTGCTCTAGTAAGTAACCATGGAATAATAATTCTTTAGATCAGTCAGGAAATATAGTGAGATTAGTGAAAAAGAAGTACTCACTATAACATTCCATCTGAGTAGTTGTACTTCATTTGTATTCAACCTGTGGGTCTCGGATCCACATCGGATCAGAAATGGCTGCATTTTCCAGCTATGAATCTGAGCTCCAGACTCCTCCCCTTACTCATAATACCCCCTTGTCTCCCTTCTCCCTTCAGATTGAGTATGCTGCCTTACAGGTATCAGACACTCGACCCAATATCACCTTATCATAACAAAGAATCTCCATGACTCTCCCAGGCCTAGAATGAGCCAAGGGCCACACAATTTATGCAAAGCTAAATGCAGACTGCACCAATGATAAGGTCAGGGGGAAGGAGAGGGGGAAAGGATGAAGACAAATGAAGTACAACTACTCAGAACATCATTAACTGAAGTAGTTTACTTCATTTGGTCTTCAACCTATGGGACAGAGTCCCCAGCTACCAAAAATGCCTGGGTGGCCCTCATGGAAGGATGTTCCGCAGCACTGCAGAGCTGAAGGATGCTGTGTTCCTAGACACAATGTCCAGCTTGTAATGTGACAAAGGTATGAGATGACCATGTGACTGCTGAGCAGATATTGTCCAGAGACACCCTAGACCAGAAGACAGCTGACATAGCCACAGATTGGTTGGAATGTGCCTTCACTTGTCCTGGCAGAGACCTACCTTTCACAGCATAGGCTCGAGCAATGCATATTGAAATCCAATGAGCAATTGTTACCTTGGAATCTGGCTTGCCTAAGAAGGGTTTAGCATAAGACACGAACAGCTGATCAGATTTACAAAAATGTTTCGTCCTGTGTAAATAAAATCTCAACTGTCTATGGAAATCAAGCAGATGCAGCTTGTATTCCCCTTTGTTCTGGAAGTTAGGGAAAAAAACTGGTAAATTGATAGTCTGATTAATATTGGCTTCTGAGGCCACCTTAGGAAGGAAAGATGGATTACTGCACAGAGACATACTGTCTTTGTGAACGATCATGTAAGGCACCGTAATAGAAAGAGCCTGAAGCTCTGAAACTCTTCTGGCTGAGATAATGGCCACGAAGAAAGCAGTTTTTCAAATTAAAAATTGCAAATCAACTGAGGCTGCATGTTTCAAGGGTGCAGAAACCAATACCTGTAACACTAAGGTAAGATCCCACACAGACGTAGGGTCCCTTAACCAGAGGCGTAAGAAGAAAAGCACCTTTAAGAAAGGTCTTACAAAGCTTGGAAGAAGCCATGGAAGACATATTCACCCCCACATGGAAATTAGAAATAGCTGCCAGTTGCACTTTAACTGCAGGGGAACTAGCACCCTAATGAAAGATGCTTGCCAGAAAATCTAGGATTGATGAAAGAGGTGCCGTAAAATGGTCCATAGCCCGCTGAGTGGCCCATATGGAGAAACGTCTCCATTTACTACGATACACCTTTCTGGTGGAGGACTTGTGAGCCACTACCAAAATGGACTTTACAGGGGATGACAATCCGGGAGACCTGATAATCATGGGAACCAGTGCAGCCAAGCCATGAGCTTCAGACTGTCCAGATCTGGGTGAGGGATCCCTGAGGAATGAGAAATAAGATCCAGAACTGGATCCAATGTCCATGGAGGAGCATCTAGAAGAGACCACAGTGAGGGGAACCAAACCTGGCGAGACCAGAATGGGGTGATGAGGATCATAGTGCTCCCCAGCCTTCAAGTTTCTGTAGAAACTTTGACATAAGAGGAAGTGATGGATAAGCAGAGAGGAGATCGGGAAACCAAGCATGAACCAGTGCGAGTCTCTGGGGCTTCCCCCTCCAGGGGGTTCAGAGCAAAAAAAACTCTGCATTTCGAGTTGCCAGGAGATGCAAAGAGATGGCAGCAAGGCCAACCCCACTTTAGAAAGATCTGTTCCACTACTGAAGGATTCAGAGACCACTCGTAAGGTCTCAGGATAGATCTGCTGAGCCTGTCTGCTAGAATGTTGGACCGCCCCGGAATGTGCATTGCTACTAGAAAGCAGCCACTGGAGATCACCCATTCCCACACAATCATGGCTTCTCAACAGGTGGGATAAGATCTGTTTCCCCCTTGTTCCCCCTTGTTTGTTGATGTACCAGATCACTGACATATTGTCTGTCTGAATAGCAAAGGTCCCTAGAGGAAGATGAGCATGAAGTTCCTGCATGAAAGAAGGACCGCTCTCATCTCTAGAATACTGATATGCAAATTGGTCTCAGAGAGGGACCACATGCCTTGGACTGTCATTCCCGAGCAATGCCCCCCCCCACCCTAGCTGGGAGGTGTCCATGGTCACCATGGTATTGGGAAAGACAGGGTGAAAGGAGCATTCCCTTGAGGAGGTCCAAGGATTGAATCCACCACCAAAGGGAGTCCTTACATACTCTTGATATTCTCACTGGAAAGCATAGAGGAAGGTCTAACAGGGACCACAGGACCGTAAGTGTCCACTGAAGAACTCTCATATGAAGGTGAGCCATCGGCGGGAGATTGATCATGGCCACCATGGAGCCTAATGCCCTTAGAACTGCTTCGGCTGTAGATACTTGAGCGTAAAGAATTTGTAACACATGTAATCTTAGAATGCATAACCTGTCTGGGGTGAGGAAAGCCCTCATTTGAAGTGTGTCCAAATGTGCCCCAATAAAATCCAGAATCTGGACCGGAGCTAGAGAAGATTTGTTCAGACTGATGGTAATACCCAGTTTGCTCACTAATCAAATGAAGTAATCCTTGGCTTGGCACAGTACATGCTCTGAAGCAGCAGCAAAGAGCCAATTGTCCAAGTACGGAAAGACCTGAATAGCCTGGAGCCTCAGATGTGAGCCGCTACAACCACCATCACCTTGGTAAACACCCTAGGGGCTGTGGTGAGACCAAAGGGAAGGGCTCTGAACTGGTAGTGATTGGCTCCCAGCCTGAAGCGAAGAAACCTCCAGGGGTGCCTGTCCATTTTGATGTGGTAGTATGCATTCTGGAGATCGATCAAGCACATCCAGTTTTGGCCAGCAGAAAGAGCAGGATAGATTGAAGAGTGACCATCCAGAATTTTGCCTTAGTTACGGACAGGTTCAATGTGGACAGATCCAAGATTGATCTGAGGTCCCTCATTTTCTTTGGCACTAAAAAGAACCTGGAATAAATGCTGGATCCATACTGGTCTGGGGGGAACAGTTGGATGACTCGCTTCTTCAGCAGCTTTCCTATTCTAGGGCTGCTTCTGTTGTGCGCGTGGGACATCTGGGAGGAGCTTGTTCGGATGGGGATGCTCCTTGAACGGAACAAAATATCCTCTGGATATGATTCGCAACACCCAGAATTCTGTTGTAATGGGCTCCCATGCCTTCGGGTGCAGCGACAGGTGACCCCCAACAGCCTCCAGAGATGAGCAGTCAGGCAACCCCTCAGGGTTGCAGCCCAGGTTTTTATGAGAAAGGGTTTGGGAACCCAAAATTCCTAGGACCCGCTCTGCCTCTCAGGGGGCACATGTTGTGACCGTCTCTGCCTCTGGGGGATGGAGAATCCTGAGCATCCCAGGAAAATGCCTGAGACTTCCAGAACCACATCTTCTTCGTTCTTCGCAGATTCCTGGAAAAGGTTCTTTGAGGAGACAAGAAACAGATCCCGATGGCAGCCAGTGTCTTCCCGTCCTTCACGCTCTGGACCAGTGTCTTTTTCAAAAATTTCCCGAAGAGGAAGAACCATCATAAGAGGCATTGGTGAAAGATGTCTGAAAGGGCTCCAAAAATTGACACAACTGAACCAGGCATGACGCCTGATGGCAACACTTGTTCTGGCCACCCTTGCAGCTCCCTCCTTGGCATGAGAGTGCAGTCACATGGGCGTGTTGGTAACTGCTTTGAGAGTGGCCATTTGGGTGAAGGAATGTCTTTTTGTCCTCCGCCTACATGCACTCTGAGGTAGACTCTGATTTCCTGCACTAGATCTCTCTGGAGTCGAATGACGCGTGCCATATAGTTTAGCGCCCTCACCGAGAAGGTCACTGAAGCATATACTCACTTCCCAAAATGGTCTATCACTCTTCATTCTCAATCAGGGGAGTGGACCGTGGCACTCTCCTGTGGGAGCTCCTTCTTGGTGGCGGCTGCCACCATCATTGCATCTACTGGGGACCCCTTGTTCCAATACGTCCAGTCCTATTAGGGGCTCAACACTGTCGGGGCACTTGGGAATGGGCTCTGCAGGTTCTGGCTCCTTCCATCTCCTAGATGTCATCAGATCCACAAGTTGATAAGCAGGAGGGGACACCCAAGAGATAGATGTGCCCGAGCTAAATGCCTCCAGGAACACAGACTTGTCTGAGGTCAGTTTTGGGGTTGACCACCCCCCACTCTGGCGAAGGAGCTCCATGATGTCTCTAAAGGAAACATCCTCGGGGGGTGACCTTGGGGAATCTTCCCCTTCATCCAAGTCCATGTCTTCTGTGAGGGACTCTGGAGGAGAGTCCAAGTGCCATGTCTTAATATGTTTGCGAGGCACCTCTTCACACACAGGGACTCTCTGGGGAGGACTCACAAATCTTGTTGTTGTTCCAACACTGGAACATAGTGACCACGGGCTGTCCCTGAGATGGCAAGACAGTCGGAACCGTACTCGGAGCCAAGGGAGTCTGGACAAAGTCAGAGGACGAGATGGTCAGAGGCCTCAACACTACTAGAATCCTCTCCACCACATCGAATGCTGAGGGGGAACGAACCTCCTGGGAAGTACTGGTGGGGCCATCCACCTTGACCCGACATGGGAGTCAGGGCCGAGCCTCCAGCAGCCAAGAAGCCAAATGAAATGCTCCGCTCAGAAGCAATCGGAGCAGAGAGCACCCCCTCCGATCTGACCCTGAAGCTACGGCTCCAAGAGCTCGGATCTGACAAGGTCAAGGCAACAGTTGGCATTGAGGTACATAGTACCGTTGGCACTGACCCCTCGACCCCAAAGGTCCTTGGATCCAAAAACTCCAAAACCACCGGTTGGATCAGAGAAGGTGTTATTGGTTGTAAAAAAGGTTGCAAGGAGCCCCCTCTGAAGGGAGAGGGTGCTGGCAAGACTCCCATCTGGATCGGAGTGCGGATAAATCTCTGCATCATCTTGTCTATCTCTGCTTTACTGAGATTTCGGGTGGAGCAGGAGGATGCCACCGAAACTGGTCGGGAGTGCTGGTGGGGAGAAGACATAGCTGGGGACCAGCTACGAGTCTCCTCGAGCGTGGGGGAGAACCTGGGTGAGCACAACAGAGGAGACCTAGGACTAGTTGGAGGCCGGACTTTGGGTGGTGGACCCACCTGCAACGAGCGGTCTGAGGATCGCTTGCAAGACCAGTCTTTCTTAGACTTATCCCCTTTCCCGGACCTCTTGGCAGGAGTTTAAGTCCCTGAGGCTGGGGAAGAGGAAGTAGATGCAGCAGCTGCTGCTACCCACATGGGGGAAGAAGGGACTGTAGTCCCTGAAGGGGGGAGCAAACCCTTTAGCATGAGTTTGTCCCACATGTCCTTAAGTGCCCTGGGGTTGAAGCCAGCGCAAAAAGGACAGGGGAACGTAAGGTGGTCTGCACCTAAGCAAACCATGCACAGAGTGTGGCCATCCACTGGAGATAGCTTATGGGCATTCTGTGCATTTTTTAAAGCCTGCATTAAGGGCTTCTGCCATCCCCGTATATGGCCCACACACACACACACACACACACACACACACACACACACACACACACACACACACACACACACACACACACACAAACTCGCTTTCTAGATAGGGAAAGAGAAACAGCTGAAAGCTTTTTTTTTTTTTGTCCGATTCTGACACAGGGAGGAAAGAAAAGACATAAGGAAGAAAATGGGAAGAAATAAGATAGGAAATCTTAAGTTATATTCACTTACATGACCTACTAGCTGGGGCTCGTAAACCACGTTTGTAACCACAATGGCGGCAAATGAGATCTGAAGGGAGATAGGAGACAAAGGGGCAATATGGGTAAGGGAGGAGTCTGGAGCTCGGATCCATAGCTGGAAAATGTGTCCGTGTCAAATCCAATGTGGATCTGAGACCCACAGGTTGAAGATCAAATGAAGTAAACTACTTCAGATGTATTTTTTTTTCTGTAATTGTGTGAGCTTGCCCACCTGTGTTATTTTTAATATTTCCTGTGATGGAAACTCTAGTGTTTATTGTAAATAGATATTTAGTATGTTCACGTTCTTTTCTTATTTATTACTAAATATATTTAAACTTTTCATTGTTGCTGGTCTTTTAGAGAATATTTTAATCTCTGTCAGTCCTTATATATATTTGGTGAGAGCTCTGGCTGCTCCTGAAAGCCCTGCTGTTGGTCAAACTACCATTTGTATTAATATTAATTTCACTCAGTATAACTGGGTAGCCTTGTAGTAGCTGGCTTTGGACTGTCTGGTGGTGGTGTAACTACCTTATAGTCTGGGCAGAAGGGGGAATAGCTAGTAAATCTGTGCCAGCCTTTCCCAGGAATGTGTGTCTGGTGTGTGTGTGTGTGTGCGCAAGAAAATCAAATCTCAAAGAGTGAGTGTGTGTGTGTCAGCTGCTTGGAAACAGGGGCACAAAGCACTGGTTTCACAGAGAGTGGAGCACAACTTGGCTTGAACACTCAACTGATGTCTCAACTCTATAACTGTGCCAGTGGGGAGTCTTACTGGGGATCTGGGGGGAGACAGATAGAGAAACCAAGACCCTGGACTGTGTGTGTTCCCTGTGTGCTCTTAATGGAAACTGTGCTTGATGCAGAGAGTTGCATCTGGAAACACTGGGTGTATCCATTTTTCTTTCAAGTGAACATCTCTCTCCAGTGCTAGTGGTGAGGATTTAGACTCCTTGAGTACCGGCCCAGAGTGGGAACGCCACAGCCTGGCCCAATAAAGATAGAATTCAAGTTGATGATGAATGTCCAGCATATGTAAAATATATCCACCTTTGACAATTTGGGAGACATATTGGAAGATTTATTATTGACTGATTTAGATTAGTGTCTGAAGCCACCTTAGGAAGAAAGGATTTAACAACTCTCAACGAAACGCTTGTCTTTATGGAACACCAGACAGAGAGGCTTGCAGCCCCAAAATCCATTTGGCTGATGGAACAGCAGAAAAATTGTTTTCCAAGAGAAACATCAAATCAACTGATGCTGCTGGTTCAAAAGGTAGTTGAGTTTATGCCTGTAGTATGATAGCAATATCCGGGAGGGGTCTGCATCTCTGACAGATCAGAGGAAAAAGGTTCCTTTCACAAAGGCTTTACAGACTATTACGGAAGCTAAAGAATTTTCATTATGCCCCATTTGGAAACTTGAGATAGCGACCATTTGCACTTTGACAGCAGAATAACAATAGCTGCTGTGAAAAAGTTTGGACAAGAGTTCTAATATGGAAGGAATGGGAACAGAGAAAGGTTCTAAAACTTTTAACATAGCCTAACTGAAAAATATCTTCCATTTGCTATGGCAGATGATCTTAGTGGATTGTTTTTGAGAAGCTGATATGATTATAACAACTGAAGTATTGAGCCTGACATCTCCAGCTAAGGTTAGAATTGGAGGAACCAAGCAGTTCATTTCACATATCTCTGGTCCAGAGAAAGAAATCTGGACCAATGTGTTAATAGGTTTGGACACTGATCCAATGTCCATAGTGGATGTAACTAGTACAGGCCACGAGAAGGGAAATCACATATGTCAGGGCCAGAATGGAGCAATGAGGATCATTCTGGATTTGCAAATTCTTATTTTCTGAGTGAATTAATACATTAAGGGCAGAGGGGTCATGGCGGAGACCAAGGGGCCAAATGTGGACGAGAGCATCCCTCAGTGGAAGGATCAGGGCAAAGCAACTGCTGCAATGACATCAGCAGCATTAGAAACTTGTTTAGATAGGATGCAAAGAGACTGCAGCAAGGCTGGCTCCAATGATGAAAAATGAAGATGGTCACTGTTGGATTGAGGGACCACTTGTGGAATTAAGACAGTTCTGTTGCTCAATTTGAAAGCTAGTACATTTGACATCCCTGGTATACACATTGCTACCAGAACAGAAAGACATCAGCCATTGCCAAACATTCATGGCCTTCCGACATAGGGGATAGGAGAGTGCTCCTCCAGTTTGTTGATGTACCAAACTAGTGACATGCTATCTGACTGTATGGAAATCACACCCTTGGGGAGGATATCCTGGCATACCTGCAGTGCTAGGAGGACTACCATCATCTACATGATACTGATATGAAGATTGACCTCTGTATGTGACCAAGAACCTTGAACCATCCTGCCTTTAAAATTTTCCACCCCTCACCCTAGAAGTGAGGCTTCCATAGTTACTACAGCCATAGGTGGATCCATTTGGAATGGACATCATTCTGTCATTGAAAGAGATTCAATCCACCAGATGTGTTCTCAGCAGATATGAATGATGAGGATACTTGTATGCAATTAGTGAATGGTTTGAGACCACTGCACAGATAAGGTCCACTGAAGTACTCTCATGTAAAACCTGGCTACTGGAGTCACTAAGATTGTAGAGGCCATCAGAAATAAAAGTTGAAGCAGCAGCCTTGCTGCAGAAGGGTGACTATTACTTGCATAGGTGTGAGGCACAAGGAGAGCATTCTGGTGTGGGGAAGTTTGGCAATCTGTAGATTTAAGTCCAGGTGACATCCAGTAAATTCAATTTGTTTCATCAGGGTAAGATGTAGGTTGATTGTGATCCCTAAATCCGGCATCTGGTGGAGCAGAAGATCCAGATTATTCTATAGTAGATCACTAGAGGTATCAGTTAGCAGCCAATCATTGAGATACGGAAAAATGTGCATCCCTAGCAGGGAAGATGCACTTGCCACTGCTGCCATTATTTTGGCAAACAGCCTCCAAGATGTTGTGAGACTGAAAGGCAGGTGTCTGAATTGAAAATGACTGACTTCCCAGCCAGAAAGAAGAATCTCCTTAAATTGTTCTCGATCTTTACATGGTAGTATGCTTCCTGGAGATGCATGTAGCACATCCAATCATCTTTCCTCAGTAGAGACAAGGTGATCTTAATTGTGAGCATCTAGAATTTTGTCTGTTTCACAAATTGGTTTAAATGATTCTGGTCCAAAATATGTCTAAGGTTCCCTGTTTTCTTGGGTACTAAAAAGAACCTCAAATGGACTCCAGATAACTGGTCTCCGGGGACCAGTTAGATTACTTTTTCTTCAGCACTTTGATTTCTGGAAAAGGTTCTCTGAGGTGTGGAGAAATGGTCCCGTTGCAGAGACAGTCTTACTATCTTGTTGACTCCTAGTTAGTGTCTTACCTTTTGTCCAAACAGAGTGGAGCCATCACTGAGAACACTGATGAAGACATCTTAAAGCTTTCCACAAAACCACAGAGACATATCCAGGCATGCCAATGCATGCTGATGCCGGTGCCTGCTGCCTTGGCTGTGCCATCAGCTGCAAGAGAAAGAAGTTGCATGACTACATTGGAAGTAGACTGACAGGTAGAAAGCTGGGAGCCCAGTCTTCAGAATATATTTAGGCAGGTTACCCAAGACAGACTTGGAGATCTCTTTGGTCAGGTCTCTCTGAAATCAAGTAACATGGACCAAATAATTCATCACTCTAAGTGCAAAAGTTGCTGAAGTGCACATCCATATCAGTCCATAGCCCTATCCTCTCTGCTAAGGGGATGAACTGCAGAATTTTCCTCACACAGTTCCTTTTCAGAAGTCAACTCTACCATTATCACATTCAAAGGTAGACCTTTGCTCAAATTCTTCCTTTTCTTGGTGCTGCCAATGTTCTGCCACTTTGTTTTTTCTGGGATTTGATCCACAATGTCCAGTGTGTCCAGTATGTTGTTGGAAGAAGCACCAGCTATCCCAGGTGTATTCAAACCTCAAATGGAAGGTGGCAGGTTGAGGTGTATGGAGTTATGGAAAGAGCGAGATGACAAGATGTTAAACAGCGATCCCTGGTCTATGGGATTGGAGAATTATGCTGATGAAAGGTACGAACAACTTGAAAAACTGCTAAAAAAAGAAGTTGCATTATACTATGATGTGAAGCTGCTACAAAAATATGTGGATTTGAACATTACCCCCAGAGGGCTTAGAGTAAATAGACTGCCAGCATATGATTTTTCGGAGGAAGAATCAGATTTACTGGAGGAGTGGAAAGCAGTTTCATTGATGTGTACTGTAAATTGGTTGAAAATGTTGGTGAAGAGGAACATTCAGGCACAGGAGAAGGTAGAGAAGGTACGTAATACTATTGAACAACTGCAGGAGGCACTATCAATTAAACATCGGAAACGAGCTTCTCAAGCAAATGTAATGAGATTAAAACGCGTTTAGCCAAGGTGGAAGTGGAAATTAATGACAGGAAGAAGAAGAAATTAAGTCGTGATGTGAAGGATTACAATACTGGGGTTATTTTTTTCTTGGCAGCATAATGAAAGGAAAGGCCGTTCGTTTTTTGCTGGCAGAAGAAGTAGAAGTGGGTCAGGCCCATCTTCCCACGAGGCCTCAGTTTCTTCTATTGAACAGACCGCTAATATACGGAAAAATGTGTCGTTTGAGGATGTTAATAAATGTGTGGGGGATCTACTTTAGATGGAAGGCGGGGAAGAGTTGGAAAATCAGAATCGGGGAAAAGGGAGAGGCAGAAGGTTCCAGGAAAAGGGAAAGAGGAAATGAGTTTTTGGAATGGACAAAATAAGGTATGTACTGTATATGAGACTTTGAAACCCTTCCCTGGAGCCTGCCTTTCTGAACTATCAAGCAGGATAGTTAATGCAACAGACTTTAACAATGCAAATGTTAATGTAAAAAATGTGAATGTAAATAATTTAAATGTAGAAAGAATGCCCTATGCAGGTGCCTCACGCTTTTGATAATGTGCCACAAGTTGGGGTAGTAGTAAATGATGTGTATTATGACAATGTTTGTTGTAGAAATGAAAATGCACTAAATATTGTGAATTTATCTAACTTAAAGGTGATGGAAACAGCAGAAAAAGTGCTTTTAAAAGGCACAAAGTATGTTCCCACATTTATTCCATCACTTGCTGATCTGCTAGGTGAAGTCAAGTGATTTTGCAGAAAGCTACATTTGAAAGTTTTTTTTGGGTTTAAAAAGCATGAATCTGAAAAAAATGTGGAAATATCAACATATGAAAAAGATATGGATAACTCATTACTTGATCTTTCAGTATATGAAAACCCGTTTTGTAATTTGAATGAAAGCTATGAGGGTTAATGAAAATGTAAATGTTTCCCAAAGCTATTTTTCTACAGGATATGAAAGATTAGAAATACCTAAGATGTCTGCATTTAGCTCATTTATTCCACAAAAAAATTCTAATGTTGTTTGTGCGTTTGAAAATACATTGTATAAACAGATAGAAAAAATGTATGACCAATGTGCCAAAAATGTTAATGCATACAATTTAAGTAAAGAACAGTCGTTAGCACTAAAACAACTAAGTAGAGTTACTGATAAATATGTGTTTACGCAAGCTGACAAGGGAGGGAATTGGGTTATTTTAAATAAGAAAGACTATGACAATATGGTTATGGAATTGCTATCTGATAGAAAAACATATAAGAACTACCCTGTAGTCCAAAGAAGCAATTTAATGAGGGTTTGATGGAACTGCTTGAAAGAGGTGAAAGGCTTGGTTTCTTTGATGGTAGAGATGTTAAAAAAATTATACCTAAAGTGTCCTAAGGATGTAAAGTTTTTTGGGATTTCTAAACTTCAGAAGTCCCTAACTAAACCCCCAGGAAGACCGACAGTTTCAGGGGTAGGGGCTTATTTACAGAATTTAGGCAGCTTTTTGGACTTCCAATTATAGCTGTACCTTCCAAGAATCCAATCTTATATTAAAAACACCTCACACCTATTGGAATATATGAAGCATATACAATGGGATTCAGAATATTTTGTATATGTGGATGTGAAATCCTTATACACAAACATAAAAATTGAGAAAGGTTTGGAAGCAGTTAGGATGATGGGGGAGGGTCCTAGAACCTAATTTATTTGTCAGCTGTTGGAATATGCCTTAACACACAACTATTTTGAATATGAAGGAAAAATGTTTTTGCAATTAGAAGGGACAGCAATGGGGGCGGCATTTACCCCCTCATATGCAATACTATTTATGTCCTACTTTGAAAATTTGTTTATATATCCAACACAATTTATGAAGAACAATATTGTTTTATTTAAACGTTTTATAGATCTGTTATTTGTGTGCAAAGGGGAAATGCATGAATTTGAGTGTTTCATGGACACACTAAATCAGAACACTTTTGCATTACAGGTTACTTATAGAATGAACAGAGAAAACATGCACTTTTTGGATGTAGAATTTTACACTGATATAGAAGGAAATTTGCAATATAAACCTTATCATAAGGAAACAGCTAGTAGTGCTCATCCCCCACATTTAATAAGATCTTTGCCCTATGGGGAATTCAGGAGGATTTTTACTAATACATCTGATAAAAGTATATTGAGGAGTGAATTTGATAAGGTAAAGAGAAAATTGAGGAAGAGGGGATATGGTGAGGATTTCATGCAGGCAGCCTTGAATAAGCCAAGGGGAAACAAGAAGTGTAATGAGGACAACTTTGTTAGAAGACATGTTGGTCATACAAAGGAAAATGAAGGATTTATGGAGGTGGATCCCATTTTTTTGAGTCAAAATTTTCTCCACTGACATTCAAAGTAAGGAAATTGGTGGAAAATTTGTGGCCTGTTATTAAAAGAGATTAAGTGGTAGGAAAATTGTTCCCAGAAAAAGTTACTTTTTCTTATGGTCGGTTATTAAAAATCGAAGAATGAAGACAAAAATAGGGATAGGAATGGTGCTTTCCCATGTGGAATGGTTGGATGATAAATTGTATGAAATTTTGGATTAAAAGTGAATTTAAATGTAATTTGTGTGGTGTGGTCTACATCACTGGATGTGGATGCACACCCATAAAGTGGTATGTGGGTCAAACAAAAAGAAAAGTAAAAATTGAGAATACTGGAACATCTAAGTGACATAAGAAACAAAAGGATGGAAAGTCCAATTGCTGAGCATTTTTGGGGTTCACATGGGGGAAGAGGTTGACAGTTTTTTCTTTAGTGTACTGGCACAACCTTTTGGTGGGGGGGGTGATAATATGGGAAGTGAACCATTCAAAAGCAGACTGGTAAAATTAGAAACAAAAATTATTAATCTAGGTACTTTATATCCTAGAGGGTTGAATTTGGAAGTAAACTGGGACTTATAAGATTTATGTAGAGATGAACAGGTATGGAAAAATAGAAAATGTCACATTAAATAATTTTAAGAGGGTAGCAGAAAAAGTGTAGTGGCACATTTAGTCACTGTTAGTGAGATGTAACAAACACTGGTAGGCACTACAAGCATAGGACATTCAATGGTAAATGGTGAAATGGAAAAAGTAATAAATTATTTACATTTATTATACAAAGAAATTTTACAATGGAGATATGCATAATGTATAACAACTTTATAAAAGTGAGGTACGGTTTTATATCTGTGTGAGGCACCTTTAACATTTGGGAAATTAAAGCTTTTATTAAAAGGAAGTGAATGTATTTAACTAATCAGCACTGCAATTAGGGGGATATAAAATGGCTACTGAATGTAATGAGGTTATTCCTTTGAAAGCTGTTGTAGCCGAGGTACCAGAATGTGATGTGGAATAAAGAATTGTAGCCGCAGCTGTGCTCCCGTTTGGTTTATTTTATTGAGGAGAATTCCTGTGTTGTGTTTCCTGGTTTCGGCTGGGGACTGTGGTTGTCTGTTTTCATTTGTTCCATGATATCAGGGTCCTTCCATGCCCACTGGGCCCTGACGCCAATAAGGAGGGGTCAATGGGTGATATCACCCAGGACAATGTTGAGCCAGAACCAAAGGCTTACAGGAAAACAGACTCATCTGGTGAAGGATTGTCAGTGGACCATTTTCCTCAATTCATGGACATCACTGAAGGTGACATCTTCTGAACAGGATTTAGTGGAGCTTTTGCCTTCATCCAAGTCCACGTCTTCATAAAAGGACTCTGGAGAAGAGTCTATATGCTTCCTTTTCCACATCTGTGAACTAGTCCTGGTAGGAAATCAGAAGGTTCCAAATCAGAATGGGAACTAATATAGCATACAGCCTGAGAGGTCTATGGTATTGACTATCCCATTCTGACATGGTGATGGGAAGCAGTCCTACCAGGGTTCAGATGGAACCAAGCTGGATGGAAGCACCTTTTTTCCTCAGCATCAATAGGACACTTTCAAAAACATCAAAAGGCTGAAGTCGCCACTGGCTCCGTAAGCTTCCTTCCATCCTCAGAGAAAACAGATAACTCAGAGCCAATGGATTTTTACCCAAAAGTTGATCTTGCAGCACAGCTATCGAGTGCCTAGGCCCACAGAGGAAGTGATGGTTTTGACAACGTTTGTGTAGACCCATTCCCATGAACCCCAGCACCAAAGCTTCAGCTCAGTCTCTTCTAGATATAAACACAATGGAATTGAAACAAGAAGGGATACTGTTAGAGTCAAAGTAACTCAGTCTGTCAACTCAAAGCGCCCCTGGACAGGTCAGATTCAAGACAGTCTGGCCTGAAGTGTGGATTGAAACCGGAGAAGAAAGAGGATGGGTAGCTGGACCGAAACTCAGTGCATTCCCATTGAGAAGTACTGAGAGAATACCAAGCAGGATATACATTCTAAGGAACTTCCTCATCATCCTGTCAACATTTTGCTCAGTTAGCCTTCTGGATGACCGAGAGGAAGAAGCCACCAAAGGTGGTCTCGAATATCTCTGCTTCTGGAGTATTGCAGAATATAACCCTGGACTCACCACGTCTGGAGAGAAACAGGACCAATATGGCGAGGTACAGGCTCTAGAAAAAGAAGTTAGGTCCTTACCATAACGTTCCATGTAGAGTGTTCATCTCGCCTTTGTTCTTACACATGGGTTCGGAGCCGATCCTCGGCTCCGAGTCGGCCGAATTGCAAAGCTCTGAATCTCAGAGAAGCTCGAGACTAGCCCATATCCAATAATCCTCCCTGCCATTACCCAGATCTAGTTTGCAAACAAACAAGACCAAAGGATCCAACACCCGCGGTGCTAGAAGTAAACACTCTCTTCAGCCATTCAGAGACACTCTCTCACCATAGCAATAACTAATGGTCTAAGCATATATCCCATGACACACGGAACCATATACCCCGGAAGGGGTAAAGACACGTCGATCAGACTCTAATCCTACCAGTTCTTCCAAACACGTAGGGGGTGAGGGAGGGAATGTAAGAACAAAGGCGAGATGAACACTCTACATGGAACGTTATGGTAAGGACATAACTTCTTTATGCAAGAGTGTTCAATCTCGCCGTTTGTTCTTACACACGGGTAGCGTCTCTAGCTCCGTAACCCCGAGTGACTCATGGAAGAACATTCCTAAGCACAGTGGAACCAAATGATGTCCTATCCTTGGAGACCTTGTCCACTCTATAATGAGTGATGAAAGTATGTGGTTTAGACCACGTGGCAGCTGCACAAATAGTGTCCAAAGGCAAACGAGCTGCATGAGCTAAGGAAGTGGAAATGGATCTGGTAGAATGGGCCTTAGATTTGGTGGGTAAGGATTGCTTTGATTTAGAGTATACAAATGTTATACAGTCAGTAAGCCATTTAGATAGTGTACGTTTAGTAATTGCCATGCCCTTTTTATTGTCTACAAATGCGACGAAGAGCTGATCCATTTTCCTGTAAGCTTTGGTCCTATCTAAATAAAATCTTAATTGCCTGTGAACATCCACCTTGTGCAACATATACTCCAGTTTGTTAGTATGGTTTTTGAAAAAGGTAGGGAGTTCTATAGTTAATATTCGTAACTGAGCATACTTTTGGAAGGAAAGATGGATTTGTACGCAAAGAGACCCTGTCTGGATGGAATATCAAGTAAGGTGGTCTGACCCATAATGCCTGCAGCTCTGAGACTCTACAAGCTGAGAAACAGCGTTTTCCACGATAAGAACTTTAAGAGACATGACGAAGCAGGTTCAAAAGGTGGCAACATGAGTTGCGAAAGCAGCAAATTCAGGCTCCATGGAAAGAAAGGTTTTCTGACAGGCGGTCTAAGAGGGAAGGTTCTTTTCATAAAGGCCTTACAAAGTCTGTGAGACATAATGGGAGAACCTTCCTCACCAATATGGAAGTTTGATATGGCTGCCAATTGTACTCTTAGCGTGGAAGTAGAAGCTCCTTCATGAAAAAGGATGGATAAGTATTCTAAAATTTTATGTAGAGGAGCTACCAAGGGGTCTAAGTTTTGACTAGATGCCCAATATACAAAGCATTTCCACTTACTCGTATAGAGCTTAGTAGTGGAAGCTTTATGAGAAGCAACCAGGATGTGTTGAACTGCCGGAGGGAGTAGATGAGACCTGGCTAGGCAGGGAAGCGGAGCAGCCAAGCTGCTAGTTTGAGGGACTGTAGAGAGGGGTGAGGAAATTTAGACGAATTTGTCAGTAGATCTGGTACTGGGTCCAGAATCCATGGTTCCTCTATTTGATGGGCTCGAAGAAAGAGGAACCATATTTGACGAGGCCAGAATGGGGCTATGAGTATGATCGTCCTTTCCAGGTTCCTGGCTTTCTGTAGAAATCTGGGAATTAATGGAGTCGGTGGGAATGCATATAGGAGACCCGGGGGCCAATCATGTATCAGTGCGTCCCTGGGGACATCCCCCAGAGGGGGTAAAAGGGCAAAGTAGCTTCTGCATTTTGCATTCAACGGGGAAGCAAACAGATCGCAGCAAGGCTGGCCCCATTTTAGGAAGATCTTTTCCGCCATCTGTGAATTGAGGGACTACTCGTGAGGTAACAGGATGGCTCTGCTCAACCTGTCCGCAATGACGGTGGATGACCCCGGGATGTGCATTGCTATCAGAAAGCGACCCGTGGACTCTGCCCATTGCCAAATTCTCATGGCCTCTCTGCATAACAGGTAAGACCTGGTTCCCCCTGGCTTGTTTATGTACCAGACTACAGACATGTTGTCTGTCGGAAATGCTACTGTTCCTAGAGGTAAGAGGGCTTGGAAGTGTTGCAACGCCAGGAACACCACCCTCAACTCCAGAACGTTTATATGTAGAGTGTACTCCGTGCTGGACCATTCTCCTTGGACTGTTCTTCCCTGAAAAAGGCCCCCCCACCCTATCAGGGAAGCGTCCATGGTTATTGTGGCTGTTGGACTGGGTAGAACGAACGGACGACCCACAGTCAGGTTCTGATCGCGCACCCACCATGAGAGGTCCCGTCTGCAAGATTCTGTTATCCTGATCTCGTGCGCTAGGGGGTAGGTGTTGGAACGACCACTGCACGAAGAGCAGCCATTGTAGAATCCTCATGTGTAACCTTCCCATAGGGACTGCAATTAGTGCGGCTGCCATCAGTCCCAACACTTTTAACACCAGTTTGGCTGGGGCTTTCTTGCTGACCAGAAGAAGAAGGACCTGCTGTTTGAGTGTTGAAGCTCTTATTGGGGGGAGTTTCAGTAGTGTCGATCGTGTATTTAGGTCTGCTCCGATGAAGGAAATACACTGAGGGGGCAATAAACAAGACTTTTCGAAGTTTATGGATAGCCCTATGTGGGAAGAAAGGCCGATTGTGTAGTCTCTGGCTTGCAATAGGTGACGCTCGGTGGTGGCGGTGAGGAGCCAGTCGTCCAGATAGGGAAACACCTGGAATCCTTGTCGTCTCAAGTGAGCTGCAACTACTGCCATGCATTTGGTGAATACCCTGGGGGCTGAGGTGAGTCCAAAGGGCAGAGCTTGAAACTGAAAGTGACTGGCTCCCAGCCGGAAGCGCAGGTGATCTCTGGATGGTCTGGCCATTTTGATGTGGTAGTACGGTCTTTGAGATCTATAGAGCACATCCAATCGTCGTCCTGTAAGAATGGAAGGATCGATTGAAGCGTGACCATCCGGAACTTTTCCTTCTTCACAAAGTTGTTGAGATGGCTGAGATCGAAGATCGGTCTCCAGTCCCCTGTCTTTTTTGGAACTAAAAAGAACCTTGAGTAAGTTCCGAATTCTCTTTGGCCCGCCGGGACTGGTTGGATGACTCTGTTTTCGAGCAGCTTTGAAATTTCTACAGCTGATAGCTTTCGCAGATGGGGTGGCACATCTGGAAACTTTCTTTGTAGAGGTGGTGTTGAAATGAAGGGGATTTTGTACCCTCTGGTTATAATGCTTTTTACCCAAGAATCTGAAGTAATGTTTAGCCAGGCCAGTGGGTATAAAGCTAAGTGACCCCTGACTGCCTCCAGAGCAGGACAGGCGGGCCTCCCTTCAGGAGTGCTGGAAAGGCTTCCCAGGGACGGAATCCCTGTCGCCTTGGTTATGCGCACCCCCTCTGCCACCGGGGCGGCGTATTCCATTTCTACCCCCTCCTCTGCCTCTGGAGGTAGTATCACTCTGTGTGGTCTGGAAAGATCCCTGATTCTTACGGAACCACATTTTTCCACCTCGTTGCCCTTTGGGGTACGGTCTAGTAGGAGCGGAAAAACGGACCCCAACAGCAGACAGGGTCTTTCCCTCTTGCTTGCACCGAGTGAGAGTCTCCTTAACCTTGGGCCCGAAAAGTGTGGCACCATCAAAAGGGGCATTGGCAAAGGAAGACTTGAAGGCTTCCGCAAAGGAGCACAGCCGCATCCATGATTGTCTTCGAAGAGCAATCGCTGATGCTGCAGCTCTACTCGATCCCTCGGCTGCATACGAGATGAGCCTCATGGATGAGTTTACTATGGAGGTGAGGGTGTTAAGTTGTGCTGTTACCTTTAATGAAACAGCAGCATCTGTGTTACCCTGGAGGGTATCTGTCAGCTCCTTGATGAGATCCCTCTGCAAACGTGTGAAATGGGTCAGGTAGTTTAGCGAACGCATGGAAAAAGTCGCTGAACTAAAAATGTGCTTCCCATATCTGTCCATAGTCCTAGAATCCTTATTAGGAGGATGAACAGATGAGGAAGACTCAGACATCTCCTTTTTCGTGGCTGCCGCCACCACCATAGTGTCGACAGGGACTCCCTTGGTGAGATAAGATTTATCTTGGGGGGCAGTGATGAACTTGTTTGGTTTCCTAGGGACTGGTTCCACTGTGTCAGGTGTCTCCCACGCCCTTCGAGCAATCAAATCCATTAATTCATTGAAGGGCGGAGTCACCCAGGAGGTAGAAGGTTGAGCCCCAAAAGCCTTCAGCAGCACCGACTTGTCCTCAGTAGGGGCTAGGGACTGCCAATCACCCCTCTGTTTCAAGATCTCCAGGATGTCTGCAAATGACATCCTCAGAGGGTGATTTGGGGGACCACTCTGCCTCATCCAAGTCGGTGTCAGACGTTATTGATTCCTGTGGGGAATCTTTGTGCCTCCTCTTGCACAACCGTTTCCTTGGGACCTCATCAGAGGGGGCTTCTGGTGAGGCCTCCAAGGAACAGGAGGAACCCTCTGGGGGAGGCTGAGGCAATTGGGCTCTACGCTTGGGATGGATCATGGGAGCAGAAACAGAAAGTGGCCCTTTTGGGGAAGGAGAAGACTCCCCTGATGATGTGGTTGTCTGTGCAGACAATACCTTCCTCATAAGGTCAAAGGCCCCTGAACCCCTGGCCAAGGGCTCCCCCGGTTCCGAAGAACACGGAAGCATCCCAGAACCAGGTGCCGTGGGCTCCGACCCCGAGGACGGAGCCGAGCCAGTCTGTGCCGAGGCCCCGAGAGGGAGAGTCGGTACCGACAGGTTGGTACGACTCTGTCCCGGAACCGAGCAAAGACTGTCGGCTCCACGACTCTCCTAACGGTTCCGAAGGAGTCGAAGTCAATGGTGTCGATCGTGCAATGGACGGTTTCGGCACTGAGGGCTCCACTATCATCAGGTCATCTTCTCCCGGCTCTGATATCTGGATGGGTCTCGAAGGAGGACCTGTTGGAGATATGGGGAGGCTTTCTAGTTTCGACACCAACTGGGAGGAAACTGCAATTAACTTGGAAAGGACCGTGTTTTCTATGAGTTTCTGCACGACACGATCCACATCTGTCTCAGACAAGGGTCTGGAAGAATGGGTCGAAGGAGCCGAAGATGGCACCGACCGAAGAATAGACGGTGGTGGCAGTTCCGACACCGGTTCCAAGATCTGGGGCTCAGGAAAAGATAAATGTTTGACGCTCGGCCCCCAGATCTGTGGAACCGGTGAACGAACCAGAGAAGATGAACTCGGAGCCGATGACATGGGCTCCGACATCTTCGACCCCTTCGAGGATTTAGAAGCCTGATCCGACTTGTCCAAAACCTATTGAAAGGCAGGCTTCAGTAATCCTCTGTCTATGAGCTTCCTGCGTCTATCTGTCATGACCCTCCTGCTAAAGGAATGGCAAATAGAGCAATCCTCTTGGAGATGGAGAGGGCCAAGACAGTAGACGCAGGAAGCATGATTGTCAGTACTGGACATTTTCTGCCCACACTGACATCTTTTAAAGCCAGATTTAGCTTTTTCTGACATAGTACTATATAACAACAATAACTATGAGTATAGAAACAAATATTAATCCTATAAGAATATATATATGTGGAAAGGGCTATATAAAGAAGACACTCACAAAAAAACACACCCAAAGAAAAAGGGGTTAGGCCACAAAGGGTGCCTGAAGAAAAACAAGGGTGTATATATATATATATATATATATATATATATATATATATATATATATATATATATATATAGATAGATATAACACACACACAGCACTTCTATAATAATCTAATAATTATAAGGTAATATCAGAAAAAAAAATTAGTATCTTATCTGAAAATAGTAAGTAAAACTCAATTCTCTATCTGGTCCGAGCTCTCCTTGATCCGATCTGTTGCAGCGGCAAACTAGATCTGGGTAATGGCAGGGAGGATTATGGGATATGGGCTGGTCTCGAGCTTCTCTGAGATTCAGAGCTTTGCAATTCGGCCGACTCGGAGCCGAGGATCGGCTCCGAACCCGTGTGTAAGAACAAACGGCGAGATTGAACACACTTACATCTGTCAGTTTCAACAGCCAAGGATTTTTTTTTGATCTGGCCCGGATAGCAAAGTCAAATCTAGGGAAAGTTTGCTGGACTTTTCAGGATCCATTTTGTCCTTTTCCTTTTCTATTCCTTCTCTTTCTCTTTCTTTTTCTTTCTCTTTTTGCTAGTCTTTGGGTCTCTTACCCTGTTTGTTGGCAGAGAAAAGGCAGCAGAGGAGGTAGAAGTCATAGGAATTCAAGACCCTGTCTGTGGAGGGAGAAGGTCTTTGAATATAAGCTCCACCCTTAGTCTGAATCACTCTAGAACTGAAGGAGGCACAAGCTTGACACTGTGTACTGAGAGGTGGGCAGCACCCACAAAATATGTGCACAAAGTATGTGGATCCTTGGAGGGGGGTGTCCGCAGTCAGTACACTTTTTAAACCCTTGGCTGTCTGACATTCACTCCTCAGAGAGTACAACTACTATCCAAAATTTTGCTAACAAGCACTTTACTCAATATACCACTAAAGTATGAAATAGAAAACAAACACTATTCTAATACTAACACTAATATTTAGAATAAAAAAAACACACGCTAATGTAACAAACTGTATAACTATTACCTAGCAATCTAATGAGCCTAACTGCCTATACTATCAAAAAGCTAATTCTATCACAAAATTCCAGTAAAAACACCCTGAGCTTAAGTAACTGGAGAGAGAAATCTCTTGGTAGTGGAAGGAGTATAAAAAAAACTGAATATCATAAAAAGGATACTAATGACTGAAGCACTCTTGTAAGGCCGAACTAAGTCTTCAGCTGACCAACAAGATTTGAGGTACTAAGAAAGGGAAGATGGAATTATCGGTAGGGGAGGAATCAGAGACCTGGAACAGAGAAGCTACAGAATCAGTGCCAAGGTCAGTTCCGATCAGATCTGACAACCCATGGTTGAATCAGACAAAAATAGACAACATTAGTTGGGATATTTTGGTGTAAGACCTGCAGCATTAGTTGGCATATCTGTCTAAGCAAACAGCAGATGGTAGGGCATGATGCCAATTATCCCAAACCTCATACATTTAAGCATCAATTAAGGAAAAGATTATACACAGGGAGTGCACCCACCAAGATTCTTCAAGGTAAAAACTTATTCTTGTTTAGGCCAATTTTCAATTAGCTAAAAAAGAAAGGTTGATTTCCCCAGGTTTAACTGAGGTCAACTTGGGTGACTGATGAGAACCATCAGCAAGGTCATTTTACTTTAGGCCATAAGAAAAAGGCAAATAAACCACCAAAGTCATACTTAAGGTGGGGTGAAGGAGACAGCCAACCTGGGTGCAAAGTGTTTGGGGACATGACTGGCAAACCCTGATCTGTCTTTTGTGCATTGTCAACAGTGAATGCTAGTAATGCATATGCGGTAATAACTAAAGCACTGTAGTGCTCTGTGTCCTCCAAGTGCACTATTGGTATTCAGAAATGAATGCCAGTATTGCACATGTGCTCAGAAAGTACAGTTGTGTACACTTACCGTAAATGTAGATGTTAGAGTGTATTCACTGTTGCAGTCATCACATTTGTGTTGTCCTGCCAGGGGTCAGTCGGCCCGAATACCACAGGCTTAGTATTTCTGCATTGGCTGCTGTCGCTCCAGAACGGACGTCAGGTCATTAGTGGTATAAAATCCGGCAGCCGACGCCATTACATCAGTTTTTCTTGCCCAAACTGTCAGAAGCCCCCAAATAGGGAGCTAGGTTATGGTGGTAGAGCACCATCAGTAGAAAGTAAACACCAAAATTTCCTTGTAAGGACAGACAGAGAGGGAGAGAAACCAAGATTGCAACAGTGAATACACTCGAAAATCTACATTTATGGCAAATGGTAATAATGCATAGACCGAGAGGTTTATCCACTAGAAGGATACAACATCCACTTTCCAGGCCTTGCTGTGAGGCTCCCTGGTGCAGAATTTGCTGAGCTGATGATTGGAGTGGGAGGCAAAGAGGTCGACCTTCAGGGTGCCCCATTTCTGGGTTACAAGGGTGAAGGTTCTGTGGTCTAGGTGCTACTCATGTGGGTCTAGCAGGTTTCTGCTTAAGTTGTCTGCCAGAGAGTTTAAAGAGCCCAGCAGGAATTGTGCTAACAGGTGTAGTTGCATGGCTGAGGCCATGTGCCAAAGGGTCATGGCGAGCCTGCAGAGAGGATAAAAGTAAGTCCCTCCCTGCTTACTAATATACCACATCACTGTGGCACTGTCTGTTTAGATCAGTAAAGGCCCCAAGGAGAGTAGGGGTCTGAAAGCTGTCAGGGCATGCTGAACAGCTAATATCCATTAGTCATGAATGCACCTGCCATCCAGGTGAGCACCCCAGGCATAGGCTACCACATCTGTGGTGAGGTTTTGAGCGGCATGGGGTTGTGAGAAGTGAAGTCCCTTGTTGTGGTTGCATGCTGCTGCCCATCAAAGAAAATCTTTCCTTAGACAAGGTATCATTGGTACAAGATATTCCAGGTCTTGACAGTGCTGACACCAAAGGTATTTTAGGTACCACTGTAGTTTCCTCATATGCAGTCTGACATATGGAATGAGTAGAATGCAAGAGGCCATGAACCCTAGAGCTTGCAGGATTTTCCTTACGGATAACTGGGTTCTGGTGGCTAGTTGAGAGAAGTAGTCTGTCAGGTAGGCTTGTTTTTCTGAAGTAAGGAATGCCATCTGGGATGCTGCATCCTGGCTTGCTCCCAGGAATACAATTTTTTGTGTGGGGACTAGTTTTGATTTATTTTCGCTGATAGCATACCCTAGGGAGGTCATTAGGTCCTTTACAAACATCAGGTGCTGTAGCAGCTTTTCTTGACTGCCTGCCTGAATTAATGGGTAAATTTGAATATTTGTCTGCAAAAAGCAATGGCGGGAGCCAGACATTTTGTGAAAACTCTGGGAGCAGTAGATAAGCCAAAGAGAAGCACAGAGAACTGAAAGTGCATAGATCCTGCCCTGAAACATAGGTAGGCCTCTTTTAGGTCTAGGGAGGCTAACCAAGCATCCTTGGAAGCATTAATAAAAGCTGTTGGAGGGTGAGCATTTTGAATTTTGGTATCACCAGAAAGGTGTTTAGAATGGATAGATCGAGGATGGGGCATCATGTGCCCTCTTTTCTGGGTACCAGGAGGAGTCTGGAGTAGAAACCTTGGCCTATCTGTTCTGCAGGAACATGCTCTATTGCCCTCATGGAGAGCAGGGAAAGGACTTGCTTTTTGGCCTCTGCCCACTGGTTTGGAGGAAGATCTGGGAACTCTTTTGGGGTTGTCAGAGTGTGGAAATAAAATTTGTATCCCTGGGACACTATGTTGAGGACCCAGTGGTCGTTGGTAATGGTGGCGCAGCTCATTGCATGGAAGGACAGCTTTCCTCCTAGGGGAACGAGCAGGTGGGCAGAGGGAGGGGGTGGAAGTGCAAAGTCATTGTGCATTCTTACCACAAGGGGATGGCTTTGTATTCCCTGTTTTTGAAGAGGAGGAACTCCATTGCTTAGATCTCTGCATTCCCTGGGGCTGTTGTCTGAAGGGGTCTGCTTCCCCTGGGTCTGGGCTGAGCTGGCATGAAGGGGGCAGGAAAGGACCAGTGCTTGGAGAGGCAATGCCTACTGAACCTCGGTAGCTGGACCTGTAAGAAGTCTTTAACTGTCTGCATAGATTTAGCTTTTTCTTCCATCTTTTTTAAGACTTCTGCCTTGGTGCTATTAAGTTGTCTTTGTTCAAGGGTGCATCCAATAATTTGGATTTGACTTGGCAAGGTCTGTTTCGTAAGCCAAGCATGCCTTCTAAGGACAGAACCAGTGACTGCTGCCCTGCAATATGCTTCTAGGGTGTCAAAACCACATTGTAAGGTGTGCTTAGTTACTTGACTTGCAGAATGCATTAACTCCTGTAACTATTTTCTGCACAAGCAGGAAAAGAAGATATTGTTTGAGGAGTTCCATGGTGTGTTGCTGATATTTCAGCATGTGGAACTGAAAATTTAATGCTCTAATAGCAAGAGCAGCAGTGGTGTATACTTTTTTACCCCATCTGTCTAATGCTCGGGATTCCCTATCTGAGGGGATGGGATTCTTAGCCGAATTCCTTTAGGTCCTTGAGAGATGACCTCAGGGTCAGCAGTAGGATTTTTGAGAAAAATTTGTGAGAGTCAAGGGACTCTAATACCTGTCAGGTTTCCTGGGAGCAGGAGGGAGGGTGTCAGGGGTCAGACTGGATTCCACAAAAACATCATCCAGGACAGGAGGAATGGCCAGATGTCTGTACTGTGGTAAATTTAAGAATTCCCCCACTCTCTTTTTTGACTGAGGATAGTCCTGATTGGAAATGCTCCCTTAAAGTATGCAGGGTTTCCCCAAAGGAAAAGTCCTCGGATGGAGAGGCTGAAAGGATAGATTCCTCTGCATCAGAATCCTCATAAGCAGAGAGGGGTTGCATATCTTCATATTCAGATGCATCAGAGTCATCAGACTCCTGTTCAGATAAAACTACTGAGGACAAGTCTCTTTTTCTTTTAGAAGGGGTAGCCTAGCTTCCCCTAATTAGCATTATAAGGTCTTCCACTATTTTAAGCATTTGTGACTGAGGCAATGAAGCAGGTGCATGAACTTGGGTTGTCTTTTTTGGGTGTAGTTCATACCCTGGGCCTTAGAAACTCGGTTGTTTTCGAAAGAACAGAAGACGCAAAAGAGGTTGTCTGTCTGTGTAAAGTATCGATAGTACGAACTACTTCCTCAGAAGCCAGTGCCTGCTCAGTTGCTCTGGACCCACCCAAGGTAGAGACAACCGCAGGATCCTTAGTTGAAGAGTCTCGCAGCATACCAGACTCTGAAAGAGTCTCAGTAGCGGCCTGCAAATCCACAGAAGTGGGCATCAGGGGCTGCAAAGTGCCTCACTGAGGACCGAAGAACTGATGACTACCTTAATGGAAGTGTCGTCGGCAGTTTTGGACCTGTGTGGTCTCTCTCTGTCTTTATCCTTACTTTTTTTGGAAGATTGGTAGTCAGATGGCTTACCAAAGCCATATCAGAATTCGAGGACTGAGACCGAAAATATCTAGATACAATAAGGGCCCAATGACATATAGTTCTGGCTTTGAACAAAGCACAAAAGCAATAGCAGGGGACGTCATGATCTGGGCCTAAAGAGGTGATGCAGTAAGAATGGAAGTCTCGGTGTGGTATTTGCTTTCCACAGGTGAGACAATTGTTAACTTTTTCTGACATCGGTTAGAGCAAGGAAAAAGGATCCCCAATAGGGTACTTAGCTTTAGAAGACTTCAACTTCAGTTTGGAAACGAAAACTCAGGTAGCGGCTGACCGGCACTCATGCAAACTGCTTCTGCTTCAGGCTCCTCGGCAAGAAAGACTCATGTAATGGCATCGGCTGCCTGATTTTATACCACTGACAACATGATGTCAGTCCTGGAGCAACAGCAACCAACAGCCGACTGAGGGCTACCCCTGGGAGGATAACCCAAATTTGATGACTGCAACAGTGAAACACAAAGAACATCTGGAAAAACATGGTGCTTCATGTGTGGCATGTGGCAGTCAGTTTGCTCCTTTTTTGTCAAGTCTGTGAAGAGGAGTTTTTTTTTTTTTTTTTTTTGCTCAACTGAAACATCGGGTACAGAACTTGCACTGATTATAATCAAAAATTATATGTTACATCAATATATCGTTGTTCTCTCTTACCAATTAACTTAATAGAATTTCCATAGAATACATATTCTGGAGCCTCAAGTTGGGCAATTATGTTCAAATCTTTGGAATGGTGGTTAATCTGATTGGATACCTTTGTTCTGTCAGATTAGGAATGGTTTTCATTCCATGTCAGTTAAAGGATTTACTGAAGTTGAATCACTTTAAACATTTTTTTCCTTTTTCAGGCCTCAATCTAATTTTAAATTATATTTTTAATGAGAATTAGCCAATATAACATTTTCAAGAAGGCTGCACAAGATTTAAATAATATAAATGCTTGCTACTTTATCATTCTAACATTCTTAACCATTGAGTAAGTAAGATGGACTTTACCTTTCTTTCTCTAAATGTTAATGGCTTAAATAAGCCAAGAAAAATATTTAATTTACTACAATTCTTGAAATTAAATAAAGCACAAGTAGTTTGTTTTTCAAGAAACTCACTTCAAAACAAATTACAGCTTTATTTGGAATCCAAATGAATACTTGAAACTATCCAATTCTTCACACAGAAAAAACTAGAGGAGTCTTAACATTGCGGAAGAAAAACAATCTCTCCTCAAATTATTTACAATTATGAAGATAAGGATCTTTTATCAATTATAATAATACAATTTAGTAGCAGAACTTGGACATTAGTTAATGCTTATTGGTTTCCTGGAATTGGAGTAAAAAACATAAAAAAACACTTAGAACATATCACTAAAAATACTAAGGGTAGTTTGATCCTAGGAGGAGACTGTTTACTTAATGATTCAGAAGCCTCTAATAAAAGACCTTTTCATATTACCTCTATAGGTAAAAATCTTAAAAAATGGATAAATAACTTACAGCTATACGATTTATTTTATCTCAAAAATAACTCACTAGAATTCTCTCACTGTGAATTTAGATACAAGACTATGACTAGAAATAACATTTTTAGATCCCAAGAACTAAAAACAAAAATATACTTTACAATAACCCCGTGTCCTACATCTGATCATAATGTCCTCATTTTTAATCTTCAAATGGATTTTTAAGAAATTGTCGTTTACTAAAAGAATTCCAGCCTATATTACTAAATGAAAACAGTTTAAACCTTAAGTTAGATTCAGAAATAAAATATTTCCTGGATATAAACCTAACCAGTAAGGTAAATGTAGTAATCCTCTGGGATTTCTTGAAAGCATATTTATATGGCAAAACTATTACATGGCTTAATAATAAAACAAAGGAATGGGAGTCTGAATTATCTAACATACAAAAACAAATTGCATTAATTAGCAATGATAATACAAGAATTTTCTTGAATAAGAAAAAGGAAACTGAATCTTTAAATAAAAAATATAATGACATCCAAACTCACAAAACTAATTTGGCCCTAGAAAAGTTAAAACTAAATTCTTTCGCTGTGTCTTCAAGATATATGCACAACCTAGCAATGAGAGTAAAAAGACATTCCATTGAAAATAATATTGTTAGTGTGATTCATGAAGGGAGGAATAATAAAAAAGTTCCTGATATAAGTGATATTTTAGATGCCTTTAAATATCACTTCTCAGAACAGTACAAAAAGAAAGATTTTGAACATAGAAATTCAGATCATGGCTTGGACTTTTCCAAATTAAAAAAACTACCAGAAAATTTAATTAATGATATTCAGAAACAAATTTCCCTAAAGGAAATTAATATAAAAATTAAAAAAAGCAAAAATAAAGCACCAGGCATAGACGGTATTATTAATGAAATATATAAGCTACTACCATCCTCTGCTATATCAGTCTTACACAAGGCTCTGAATGAATCATACTTACAAGGTATAATTCCACCTTCATGGAGGTATTCATTAATTATCCCTATACTAAAAGAAAATAAAGATTCTTATCTCTGTAGTTCAAATAGGCCAATTTCTCTGATTAATAATGATTAGAAAATTTTAATGTCTATTTTAGTTAACAGATTTAAAAAATCACTAACACATCTCATCACTGAAGATCAAACGGGCTTTATTTATCAGACATACTCAAGACAACATTCAAAGAATCCTAACCACCATAGATATCTTAGAGATAATCAAGAATCTCTTATAATCACTCTCGATATTGAAAAAGCCTTTGACTCATTAAACTGGAATTTTCTTTTTAAAATTCTTGAATCATATAAGTTCCCTATCTAATTCATTACTTTTATAAAAAATATTTATAATAATTTAGCCTATGTAAAATTAGGATAATTTATGTCAATCTATTGAAATTACTAAAGGCACCAAACAAGGATGCCCAATGTCCCCAATTTTATTTGCATTAGCAACACAACCTTTTTTACTGGCAATCCATTTTAATCCCAAAATTAAAGGCATTAATATATATAATCAATTTGACTCTAGGATAATGCTATTTGCAGATGATATCTTACTTACTTTAATAAACTCAGAAGAATCCTTACAAGAATTAGACTCACTAGTTAAAAAAAAATACTGTATCTCAGGATTAAAAACTGGCAGTTCTAAATCTAACCACATGCTACTAAATAAAAAAACCCAATGATAACACTAAATCAACTATAAATGAAATAATTGAGAAACAAGTCTCTTTAAAATATTTAGGATTGTACAATGTGAAAATATTGATTTAACTTTAAATATGAACTAGAACAATATTGTAAACGTATTAAAAACTCTTAAAGGGAAATGGAATAAATTACATTTAAAATTCGAAGATAGGCTACATTTAATTAAAATGATTCTGTTACCAAAAATAAATTGCATTGCTTTATCTATTCCTATATTTCCCAGTAAAAGTCTTTTAAGAGAAATAAATAAAATTTTCTTAAAATTTTTATGGCATCAAAAAAAAAAAAATAGAATAGCTTTACCAAATCATATTAGACCCTAAGAGCTTGCAGGAATACATTTTCCAGATTTAGAATCCTATATTAAAGCTTCTAACCTTAAAACAATCTTAAATTGGATTGATCCAAAATTTTCTTCAGCTTGGAAATCAATACACGCTATTATCCTAAATGAAAATAAATTATTAAAAAACTTACAACTAAATGAACTGAACAACAAACTTTGGTATGCACTTTATGTCAAATTACAATAAAATATTATTAAACCCATAACTCTAAATTATATACACTATATTTACAATACTTTCAGAAGTTTTGTCAACAACAATATTGATATTAAACTATGGCTACAGTTACTATTCCCCTTTAAAATTACAAAAAAAAAGCTTTTTTAATAATATCAGCACAGATACTCTTAGTAATTGGGAAACAAAAAAAATATACATGCTGGTATCATTGCACAATAAACTTAGTTACCCTGGATGCACAAAATGTAATTAAAACATTTAATTTATCAAAATCAGATTGGTTAGCTCTCAACAGCTTACTTCCATTTACTCAAGCTCTATGCAGAACAATAGAGAATTCTTCCTTTAAATCATCTTCCAAATTTATATTTCTTATACATGAAATACTACATGAAGAATTTAATTTCAAAACTTTATAAAATCATTATTAACTATAAAACTATTCCTAATCAGAAATTTTGGAATTTTATTACTAAAGATTATACATTGTCCCTAACCTCTGAGAATAAAACTAATCTTTTACATTTCATTAAATTAACCTCTAATTTACAAGTTTGGAAGATTTTTTCCTGGAAATTCTTGCATAGAGCTTTCTATACTCCTAGTAAAATTGCTAATCTTTCTAAGGCGGTAACGTGTTGGAGATGCTCTCTAAAATGCAAGGCCTATCGGTCTCATATTTTTTTATGAATGATCTCTCATTAAGAAATTTTGGAAAATTTGGTAATTTCCTTCAAGCTATCTTTACTGATTCCTTTACATTATCAAAATCTTTAATTTTTCTGAATGTAAATGAATCTATTACAACGAATAACAAAGATAAATATCTTCTCTGGACAATTTTGGTAGTAGCCAAAAAATGTATTACAAGAAGATGGAAATCGTCCTCCATTCCAACCTTCGAAAACCTCATGATTTTATTGTACAAAGTAGCATTAATGGAAATAAAAGCTAAAGAACTAAGAAATTTTCCCACAAAAATGGACTAATAATCCTTGGGAGAAAGTTTTTTCTCTTATTAAGACAATGAATCCAGATGTACTTTCATCTACTTAGTCAAATTGGAAGCAAGAATTATTGGATATTGTATAACTTTTAGTTATGTACTTACCATAACTTCGGATGTATGGGATCCATCTCGCCTACATTCACAACATATGGGTTCGGAGCCGATCCATCGGCTCCGACTCGGCAACTAATACACTAGCACGAAGTCTCTCATTGGCTGGGCTACTCCCTATCCCAGGATGCACTACACCTGCTTCCCCAGATCTTGTTTGTTTGCTTTCATACACCCATGCAAACACAGAAAAATTAGTAGTCACTATAACCAACTAAAGTTCTTCAAGAAAGATCTCCAAGAAAAAAGAGACTACAGCTCCTCTAAATCCGAATGGAAGGGGGAAGGAGGGTGGGTACTTATGAATGTAGGCGAGATGGATCCCATACATCCGAAGTTATGGTAAGTACATAACTAAAAGATGTAATGGGATCCTATCTCGCCTACATTCACAACATATGGGACAGCGTCCCTAGCACCTACATCCCGGTGGCTCATTGGAACACACTCCTGAGAACTGTGGAACCAAAGGAAGCTCTGCCTCGAGAAACCACATCCAATTTGTAATGAGAAATGAAAGTGTGCGGAGAAGTCCAGGTTGCCGCAGCACAAATATCATCTATTGATAATTTGGAGTGAAAAGCTACGGAAGTAGCCATTGCCCTGGTAGAATGAGCCTTGACTGGAAAGGGAAGGTCTTTGTTAGCCTGTGAATAAATAAAAATGATACAATCTTTAATCCATTTAGATATGGAGGTTTTTGTTACTGGTTGACCCAATTTGTTCACTGCAAAGGAAACAAACAATTGATTTGATTTCCGCGTTTGAGCGGTTCTATTCAAATAAAACGCAGTTGTCTATGTCGTCAATTGATGCAAAGTATATTCTGCGTTATTAGAGAATTCTGGGAAAAGACAGGGAGTTCTATAGTTTGTTGCATACAGAAAGAGGAGGCCACTTTTGGTATAAATGCAGGGTTTAATTTCAATGAAACTCTATGCTTGTGAAAAATCAAATAGGGAGGATCAGAACAAAGAGCTTGAAGTTCTGAAACTCGCCTAGCAGATGTTATGGCTACTAAAAAGGCCGTTTTCCAAGACAGAAATTTTAAATCACAAGTAGCAGCTGGTTCGAAAGGACGGGCAGTTAGGGCAGCAAGAACCATATTCAAATCCCAAGGGGGCACAGGCTGAGATAAAGGAGGCCTAAGGAGCCAAGCCCCTTTAAGGAAAGCCTTACAAAGTTTGTGAGACATCAATGAAGGTTCAAAAGAAGCATGAAAATTAGAGATCGCTGCTAACTGAACCTTAATGGTAGAAACTGAAGAGCCCGACTGAAAAAGGAGGCCAAAAATTCAGAACCTCCAATACTGGTGCAGTGAGAGGATCTATACCCGTTCTTGAGCCCAGAAGGCAAACCTTTTCCATTTACTGGAATAAAGTTTGATGGTGGAAGGTTTATGAGAAGAAGACAGTATGTGGACCACGTCCGGCGAAAGAGCATTGTCTCGGACTAAGGATGGAAGTGGAGTAACCATGCTGCCAACTTCAGGGACCTGAGAGACGGATGAAGCCGTCCTGACTGATGAGTCAACAGGTCTGGCACCGGATCCAGAAACCATGGACCTTCTATCGCATGCCTCTGTAGGAAAGGAAACCAAACTTGACGAGGCCAGTGCGGGGCAATCAAAATCATCTCGCTCTCCATGTAAATGGCCTTCTGTATCACCCTCGGTAAGAGGGGGAACGGAGGGAAGGCGTAGAGAAGACCGGGGGGCCAAATGTGAGTCAGAGCGCCCCTGGGAATCTGTCCCTGAGAAGGAAACAGTGTGAAGAACTCTCTGCATTTTGCATTGTGAGGGCTGGCAAACAGGTCGCAGCAAGGAAGACCCCATCTGTCGAAGATTTTCGCAGCTATACTCTGGTTGAGGGACCACTCGTGGGGTAAAAGAATGGTCCTGCTTAATCTGTCCGCAATCACATTGGACTTCCCCGGTATGTGCGTTGCCATTAGAAAGCGGTTGGTAGCTACCGCCCAGTGCCAAAGTCTCATGGCTTCTCTGCATAGTGGGTAAGACCTGGTTCCACCTTGCTTGTTTATGTACCACACCACCGACATGTTGTCGGATAGGATAGTAATCGGGTCCTGTGGGAGAGCGTGATGGAGAGCTTGGAGTACCAATAGTACCGCTCTCATCTCCAGGACATTGATATGCAAATGCGTTTCCTGGATCTGCCATGTGCCTTGGACCGACCTGTCCAGGTAATGACCCCCCCACCCTACCTGGGAGGCATCCGTAGTCACAGTGGCAACGGGACGTTGAGGTATAAAGGGTCGCCCCTGGTCGAGATTTGATTGGAGAAGCCACCAATGCAGATCTCGATGGCAACTTTCCGTGATTATGATTAAGTGGTTCAAGGGAAGTTCCTGATAGGACCATTGAACCGACAGTAGCCATTGTAAAATTCGCATGTGAAGTCTGGCCAAGGGAACTAAAAGTATGGTCGACGCCATCGAGCCCAACAGTTGTAGGATCCGATGGGCCGGGGCTCTTTGTAGGGGGAGACAGGATTTGACTTGATCTTGTAAGACCTGAATTCTTGCTGCCGGTAAATAGGCGCATTCTTTTTGTGTCTAAGTCTGCGCCTATGAAAGTAATACGCTGAGATGGCTGTAGTACAGATTTTTGCAAACTGAACGTGATCCCCAAGAAACGGCCCAAGGTGAACGTGGCTCTGAGCGCTTGGAGTAGTAGATGCTCGGAGGTGGCAGTAAGGAGCCAGTCGTCTAGATAAGGAAACACCTGGAATCCCAGACTTCTCAGGTGAGCAGTTACCACTGCCAGACACTTGGTGAACACCCTGGGGCTGTGGTGAGACCAAAGGGCAGTGCTCGAATTGAAAATGACTGGCTCCGGCGGAAGCGTAAATGTCTCCTGGACTCTTGAGCTATGGGAATGTGATAGTAAGCGTCCTGGAGATCTATGGAGCACATCCATACATCTTTTTCCAGCAAAGGAAGAATAGATTGAAGAGTGACCATTCGGAATTTGGACTTCTTTACGAAACGATTCAATGAATTGAGGTCCAAAATGGGCCTGAAGTCCCCTGTCTTTTTTGGTACCAAAAATAATTTTGAGTAAGTTCCTGATCCGATCTGGTCGATGGGGACAGGCTGGATGGCTCTTTTTTCTAGCAGCTTTGAAACCTCTAATGCTGCTTGATCCCGCTGACTGGGTGGTACGTCTGGGATTTCCCTTAAAGAAAGGGGGGGTTTGTTGAAGGGAATGATATATCCTCCGGTAATGCGAAGCACCCACTGATCGCTTGTTATGGATTCCCAAGCTTGTGGGTGCGCCGCAAGCGACCCCGACTGGCTCGAGTTGCACAGTCGGAAAACAACTCAGGAACGCTGGTTGTATGAAGAACCACGAAAGGAATCGCGGTCTCCAGAGTTACGGGGGCCTCTGCCACCTCTGGGGCGGCGTCTTCCAAAATTCCCCCCCCCCTGCCTCTGGACGGGGAATCGCTGGGGGGAGTAGGGAAAGACTTCTGAGATTTTTTAAACCACATTTTCCCTCCTCTCCCGGCCTTGGGGTAAGGCCTAGAAGGAGTGGAAAATCGGGCCCCAACGGCAGTCAAAGTCTTGCCCTCCTGCTCGCACCGAGTTAGTGTGTCCTTCACCTTGGGTCCAAACAAAGATGACCCATCAAAGGGGCGTCGGCGAAGGAAGACTTGAAAGCCTCCGTGAACGAACACAAGCGTAACCAGGCTTGTCTCCTGAGGGCAACGCCTGTTCCCGCTGCTCTACTCGCCCCTTCGGCCGCATATGAAATGAGCCTCATGGATGAGTTAACAATAGAAAAGAGGGTAGTCATCTGTGCGCCAACAGTCGGGGCCAGCGCCTCAGGTAGATTACCAACAAGAGAGTCATTTAGCTCTTTGAGAAGATCCCTTTGGAGCCTCGTAAAATGACATAAGTAGTTCAGTGACCGTAAGGTAAAGGCCGCTGAGGACAGGGTACGCTTCCCGTACCTATCCATACTCCTAGAATCCTTATTAGGAGGATGAATAGACGTCGAAGCCTCTGCCACGTCCTGCTGTGTGGCAGAAGCCACCACCAAAGCATCTACAGGCACACCCTTTGTGAGAAACTCCTTCTGGGGGGGGGGGGGGGCTGACAAAAATTTATTGGGCCTCGCAGGCACCGGTTCCACAGAATCAGGGTGTTCCCACACCCTTCGAGAAACCAAATCAAGGAGTTCATCGAAGGGCGGAGACACCCAGGAGGCGGAGGGCTGCCGGGGGGCTGCAACACAACAGAGGCACCAGTCTCCAAATCTAGGGACGGTGAGGTAGAGTCTTGCTGAACCAGCAAAGGCATGGCCAGCGCGCTCCTCATGGCCTCAAAGGCCGGACCTCCAGAATCCAAGGAGGTCACTGGTCTAGAGGCCACGATGGCACTGGGAATTCCAGCAGCCGATGCTCCGAGAGGAAGACTAGGCACCGAAGCACCCAATCCCAAAGTATTCCCCTCGGGCCCGGCTGAAGAGGTCGCAGTACCAAACCCTGAACCGGAGGACAGGGTAGGAAGCACAGTCGGAACCGAGAGACCTCGAAGGGGTCTCTGCTCCGACCGTATGGCTCCGCTTTGCTCCACCACCACCGACTCCAACGGCTCCGAGGAGGTTGGAGGAGGAATCGAATGTGTTGGAGGGGGGATCGGCTCTGAAGCTAACTGTGCTGGAGCCGAGACCAATTTAGTAAACACTGGAGATTGGAATAGCCTCTGTAAAACCCTATCCAGGTCCGAATCTGAAAGTCTCGATGATTTAGAGGAGGTAGACAATCGAGAAGACTTTCCTCTCGGCTCAGAGAGAGAAGGGGACCGGCTCCGAAATGGCTCCAATGTTATCGGCGCCGACTCCATCACAGCATGGACCACCATCAACACCGAAGGAGCCTTCTCCGGAGCCGAGGGGGAAGAGTCTGAGCTGCACACTTCCACCGGCTCCGAAGCCATTGGAACCGATGGAGGTGATTCACCTCTCGATACTCCAACCTGCGGCTCCGAAAGCAATGGAGCCGAGGTAGGAGGTATCGAGGCAGACCCTTCGACCCTCGGCCCCGAAGTCAGTGGAGCCGAGGAAGAAGAGGTCAATTTAGTCTTTTTAGAAGTCGGCTCCGACGGACTTGTCGGAGCCGACGATCTTTTCTTTTTGGAAGCAACAGGTAAATCTAAGGCTTCTTCAAAAGAAGGCTTGATAAGCCCTTTCAATATTAATTTGTTCTTGCGTTCTTGAAGAACTCTAGATGAGAACGCATGACAGACGCTACAAGTCTCTTGCAGATGTTTCGGCCCCAAGCAATAAACACATACTGAATGACTGTCTGTAATGGACATTTTATATTTGCACCGAGTGCATTTTTTAAAACCTGACTTTTGTTCCTTAGACATGATACAGGCCACAACAAGTACAACTCTAAGGAAAAATACTCTACACAACAAGAATAACCCCTTACACAAAATGCGCCAACTGAAAAGCGCGAGACACACTGGCGCGAGTACTGGTGAAGTTTACCTCACAAAAATTTGAAACAAATTAAACGGACCAAAGCCCTCTAATTTAAACGGGCTTTGCCCAAAAGACAACTAACCAAAGTTAATAAACTTAAAGCAGTCAAAAGGTAGGGCAAAGGCCCTCTAACTTAAACGGGCCTTGCCCGACTGACAAATTAAATTTTTAGGAAACAAGCACTCAACAAAAAAACTATAAGAACTAGTAAGAAATAGCTGTTAAAACAGCTGTTTGGTTAATATAGACAAAAATTCCCTAGGTCAAGGACCAAAAGGTAAAAAGAACCACTTAGCTCCTGCCAAGTCGAGACCACGTCCAGCTTGTTAAGCGGCAAACGAGATCTGGGGAAGCAGGTGTAGTGCATCCTGGGATAGGGAGTAGCCCAGCCAATGAGAGACTTCGTGCTAGTGTATTAGTTGCTAGTGTATTAGTTGCCGAGTCGGAGCCGATGGATCGGCTCCGAACCCATATGTTGTGAATGTAGGCGAGATAGGATCCCATTACATCCTTCTTTATATGTTTTAAATTATTTTGCTATTCCCTTTTCTTTTGCTCTTGAGGCCTTTGTAAATTTTGTACATAGTTTATCATAATTTGTCATTTAAATTGTAATTTTCTTTCTCTATTGTTGTTGGAAAATTTTAAAAAGTTTGAGGGAAAAAAAAGAAGAGCCAACTACACTACACCCTCTGTAAACCACTAGAGATGCTGCTTGCCACCTTGTTGCCAAGACTGAATGGACTACCTCCTCTTACACTCATACATTAATTCTTCAAACTTTACAGGCCCTATGTTTTCTTCTTCCTCTGACACTGAAGAGATGACAAAGGAAGAGCTGGAAGTATAACAATGTGTGAATCCTGTCTCTCCTACCAGTCTGAATTTAATGCTGCTGCTGGAATATCAATGTTTAAGTGTGTCACTCAGGGGACTTCTCTCTGCTCCAATACTCTCACATGCTTAACCACAGAATTCTTGCCATGTCCGTTTTTACCTAAAAGCAAATTATGAAAACACATTATAAAAATAAAAGTGGCCACAAAGCTATAATTATGACGTTTTAATGTTATTCCAGGATAGCACAGCAGTACAGTGGTAAGTATTCACAGTTCACAGCTGTTATTCTCTAGTTGAGTTCCTGAAAGGGGTATATTCTCTCTCAGGTGGATGCAAGGATTTTTTTCTGAGTGCTACAGTTTCCTTTCATAACCCAAAGGTTTGATGTTAGAAAAATTGTACTACATACAAACATACATTTCAAGCACAAGCATTAACACCCTTCTAAGCTTGCCAATATACCAAAACACTTGTTCCCATAACAAGTGTCCAAGCTATTCCTAAAAATATCTAAACTAGTACTTGCTTTAATGTAATTTGGTAGTCTGTTCCATCCATCTGTTGCTCTTTAAAAGAGCCAATTAGTACACGTTTCATTCCTATAGAACCTTCTACACAGGTTGTCTGATGACTCTTTTGATAACCCCAAACATTCCCAGAGGTAGTTGTTTCTAAATGCCTTATGTACCTGAATAAGATCTCCTCTTAGATATGACACTGTACAAGTTCAAATATTTTAGTCTTTCATAATAAATTAAAGTTTCACATACAAGGATGCCCTTGGTATATTTCAGCTGTACTCTTTCCAGTTTACTTATGCTTGTTTTCTTATAAGGTTTCCATATTGTTATTCCATACTCAAGTTTGGATCTAATGCAACTAAAACAATAACTTCATAATTTCTGAAATCCTACACTTTATAAACATATTTATACAACCTATAATTCTATAACTATCATTAACCAATTGGTTTATATGATTACAAAAACTCATAGCTGGACCTACTCATATAATCAGGTTCTTAAATGAGCCTACAGTTTCAATCACTGTCTGCTGTATCAAATATTCATCTTTCAATTTATGCCTCCCAAATCTTCCATGTTTAGTTTTTGATGCATTTAGCAGTATGTTATTCTCTTGTGCCCAAATGGTCAATTTAGTCAAGTTACTTTACACACATGGCTTATCTGTAACGCATGTAATCAGTTTACCCAATTTCAGGTCCTCTGGATATAGACTGTAGAAACACCTCAGATGAAAAAGTTAGTTCTGAAAGATACAATCTAAGCCTCTAATCACCCATAGGTATGGGCTGTAGTAAGTAACTCATTCTTTGATGGCCCAGCATTCCATCCAGGACTGGTCCTTTGCTGCTTACTGCTTGCCATGACAGGCTCCAGCCCTCTGAAATCACGAAATGGATAAAGCAGAAATTAGAATGCATGTATGAATAGATTTTATTCTAAACAGTTGTACCATGGACAAAACAGCTTTTAACAGTGAAGAAAAAACAACCACATTTTATAAACTGCAAATATATATTCACTTAAAATAATTAATGATCTCTCTTAAAAATCAAGCCCAAGACCCTGAATATTTATTTTCAACCTGCAACATCAGGCAATGGGAGAGAACTTGGAGCTAGCAATAATAAATGAAAACACACAGGATCAGCACCAGCACCTCCAACTTTATTAAGGTCACAGTGATCTGGTACCTCTGCAATTTGCCTTCAAGGATCAAAGTAACAATGCAAAACCTCTTTTTATAAACAAGCAAAGAGCAATTACTTAATAATGATGCAAAATCCAATTAAATAATTAAACAATTAAGCATTATGAAACAGCAACAAAATCCCTGCAAACAAAAATTTCCAATACATTAGTATTAAACAATATAACTATAAATATTTTATATTTTACAAACTTTTACCTTTAATACTTGTTTACTTAAATCCAAACTCTTTACATCTAAACATTTATTTCCAGATTTAAACCTAAAGGAAATAGAGTCCAATATTTAAAAATCAACTTAGTTTCCAACTCGAATAATTTTCCTATAAAGTCACCCCCTCTAAGTAAGAAAAGTTTGGCAAGTACACGATAAAAAAGCCTAGAATCAATGCCACTATGTATATCAATAAAATGTATAGATACAGGATTCATAATGTTCCAGTTTCTGACATCTCCAAAATGTTCAAGAATACCGACCTTCACCCTATGCTTCGTCTGGCCCATATACCATTTAGGCCTGGGACAATTACAACCTAAAATGTATACAACAGTAGAAATACAATTAAAGGAGTACCTAACAACAAACTGCCTGCCATTAACACTATGGCCTGATAAATTCCTAACCCTAGGACATACACTGCAGTGACCACATGAAAACATGCCACAAGACAAACTTGTCATACTTCTGGGTACAAATTCATAATTTAAAATCTCCTTTAAGTTTTTGCTTCTACTAAATGAGAATCTAACAAACTGTGGAAATAAATGACCAATATTTTCTTCAGTTATATACCATAATCTTCTCATGATATTAACTAAATTTTCTGAGAAGGGTGAAAACCTGGTAACAAAACATATCTTTTCACAATGAACAGGGGGATCCACCTCTCAACTAAATTTCTTCTTTTTTTATATGCCTTCAGTGTTATAACCCTAAGTATGCATTGTTTAGCACACTAAATCTGCTCCTCACTATACCCCCTGTTTTTTTAATCTCACCTCAACCTGATCTAGTTCCACCATTATCAAACTAGCATCACTAATATGGTCAAAGATCCTTTTGAACTCCCCATAAGGTAGAGTGTCCAACAAATGCCCAGGATGCATTCTAGTGGCATGTAAAAATATATTTACTGCCATCTCCTTTCTATATGGTCTATATCCAATAGATGTCCCTTCACCAAACAGTGTAACATCCAAAAAGGTAATCCTTTTATCATTCAACTCGTATGAAATTTTTAAACCAATATAGCGTTCACTCAGACAACACAGAAAATAAAATGAAGTAACGCTGTAATCACCAAAGACTTCCCTCAAAAGAAAACTCCGTGAGTCCACACCAGCACAATAAGTCACAGTTCTTTGAAATAAAATTACATAAATTTATTGAGGATTTAGTGCTTTCACTCACTAATCATGATCTTCATCAGAATCAATGAGTCTACCAACATAACCTGTTTAAATATAGGTACTACAGCAATAAAAATTTCATAACAGTTAGTCAACCAATGACATCATGCCTTGTCGAGAGTTCAAAGTGCTAAAAAGATTTTTTTTAAAAAAATACACTTAAATGAATATATATGCTAAAACATAAAACAGTTAAAATATGCATACAAAAAGTGTAATCCGTGTACATGCGCTAAGTACTGCAACAAAATATCTAAATACTACTGTAAGCTAAAATACTATTAATGTATCTTCCCGTGTAGAATTCCTATATTACATTATACTTTATAACAAAACATCTAAATACTACCATAAGCTAAAATACTATGTATCTTCCCGTGTAGAATTCCTATATTACATTATACTTTATAACCTTTCTTGCCTACGCTCAAGTACTGGGTTTATGGGGATATTGTCATTTAACCCTGGTTGTCTAGTGGCGTTTAATAACAATTGTCACCTAACCTCTTTTTCCTCAAAGTGCTTTAATGCTCCACCCTCTAGCATTTTCTATCAGACACTCAAGTATCCCAAACTTGAATGTAGTACATGTGGGGCTCACCTCCAAATGTCTACAGAGGGCATTATTTTTGTCCTTCCTTTTAATATGATAAAGATGTTCATACATACGGCTTCTTAAAGCTCTATTTATCTTACTGATGTAAAAGGCTGGACAGTTGTTGCACTTGGCCAAATAAACCATTTGTTTAGTATTACAATTCCCCTCCCTAAGTAAACATTTGTTTTGTTGATGTTATTCAAAAAAAGGATTGTGTCCTCCAAAATTGCCCAGCACTGGCTACAATTACCACATTTGGTTGTGTGCCTTAAAACACTAACCTGCCTCTTTCCCCTCTATTTCACTGCTGCTGGTGCTATACTCAAATTTGTTCTTTAAATTATGACCTGTTTTAAAAACAAACTTAGGTTGATTCCCAACCACACTGTAAATTTCTTCATCACACTTTAGGATGTTTCAATTCCTGTTAATATTTTTACCTTGTCCACCACGGGACTAAATTCCAATATACAAGCCCTAGTAAATTCATCAGTAGTTTCACAATTTTGTCCATAACTGAACTGACCTAACCCTATCCCCAGAATGGATTTATATTTTCTACCCCATTCTTTTTTCACATAATGTGTTACGTCATTAATCAATTGGGTAAGGTATCCTCTACTGGTAAATAACCTACTAATATAATCTATCTCATTGACCATGTCCTCATATTCTGAGGTCATACATGCCACTTGAATGCACTGACTTTTCAAGATGTTTTTTTTTTCCTGACAATGGGGATGGCACCAAGAAACTTCTAAACAGGGGTTGCTGACGGTTGACTGTATAAAAGTTCTAGATTTGAATCCATGCTCAGTGTGGCAAACAGATGTCCAGACAGGAAATACCCTCTCGATTGACTGTATATGTAAATTTTAAAAAAGAGCTAGTACCATTTAAATATGACACAAAAGCTTGTATCTCATCTGTGGTTCCTTCCTACAAAATAAAAATGTCATCCAGGAACCTGACTAACACTTAATGTTCTTATAATATGAACCTTGAAATATATAGTGATCTTCCCAATCAAGCAGAACCAGGTTTGCAAATATCGGGGGGGGGGGCAAGCCGCACCCATGGCAACCCATCTGGTCTACCTATAGTATTCCACTTCATAATATATTAAATTATCAAGTACTAAGGACATAAATTCACACAATAAGCTAGCTTTCTCCCATTAAAAACCTGCATACCTTCTAAACCTTCATCTATTGGTATACATGAGAACAGGTCAAGGACGTCAATGGTTGCGAAAGCCAAGTCCCTGTTCCAGACCTCAGGTACAAGCCGGCTAAGAAAATCCCAGGAGTCTTTGATCATATCATGCACATTACTGTATATGTTTAAACTATTTGTCAATAATAACCCCAAATGGGAAAATTTTAGATTTGGTCCAGAAATAATTGGTCGAAAGGGTGGATTTAGAACATGTTTGTGCACTTTTGGTATTCCCACAATTGTAACTAATGTGAGATGTTCAACTCTAAGAAATTTATATAAATCAACAGTAATCCTATTACCTAGCCAAAATTCTCCAAATGTAGGTCTATGCAGCAGTGGGCAATATTTACATTTTCATTCTTAGATATGACCTCATAAGTATCAGAACTATTAAGAATGTCAAATATTTTGCATATTCAGAGGTATCATATAGTACAACCCCTCCCCCTTTGTCAGGCTTCATAATTCAAACCTTGTTATTTCTACATAAATCTTGCATGGTCTGACTTTCACTCTTATTCAAATTCCATTTTGTTCTCATGTTAAACTTCTTGTCCTGTAAATTTGTACAGGTCCTCAGTAATAACTCTTTCTAATGTAGCCAAAGTTGGGTGGAGGGGTGGATTAAATTTACTCCTCTTTCTAAGTGATTGGTTTGGGGTATGAACATTTGCCCCCTTAAAATAAATAGCTAAGTTCAATTTTCTACGATAAAGTTTGAGTTCAAAGTATCAACCAAATTGAATTGAGTAGTCGGTACATATTTCATGCCCTTCGAGAGCACGGCAAAATGTCTAATCTAATATAACATCTGTATAATTGCATATATTGAAATTGTCATAAGCGAAAATGACCTGTTCCCTATTTGCAATTTCATCCCCTAATACTATTGTTTCTTGTTTCATTTCCATGATCCCTGATTCCGTGTTTTGTAGTTCCTCCCCCATTGTCTCTGTCCAGAATCCCATCTCTCTTGATGATAATTCATCATCCCCTGCCCATCCTTGTAATGAAAATTTCCTGAGGGTTGGTGTTCCTCACTTCCTTGATAACTATCCTGTCTGTCCTGTGTATCATGGTTTCTTCCTCCACTATTTCTCTTAGCTTTACTCCCTTTATTTTCTCAAGGATAGACTTTGTCCTATAATGTTCCATATCTCATTAATTTTTTTACATTTCCTTCTTAAGATTTTATCACATTTCTCCCTAACCAAATCAAACTGCTTGTTGTATAACCTATCCCATTCGGGGAACAGCAAGTCATTAGTAATTACATGTTTTAACTTATCAACATCTGATAGCAAAGCACAGAGTTTTTGGTCATTAAAATTAATCAACAGTTTGATGTACTGAAGTCCAAAACTGTCAGTTTTAAACCATGATAGTTATTGATTAGCACCTCAAAAAATTCAACAAATCACCTTGGTTCACCTCTACATGTTAGAATCAAATAGTCTATGCACCTCTTATAAAATACTACATTATTTTTATAAAAGGAAGTTGGATACACAAACTTTTCAAACTGTCCAATGTAAAGCACAGCATAAGTGGGGGGAAAGGCAGCCCCCATTGCTGTACCTTTCAGCTGCAAAAAATACTTTCCTTCAAACATAAAATAGTTGTGGGTCAGACAAACTCTAATAAACCAACTAAAAATGATGTACAAGGACCTTCCATCATAGTTTCCAGGCCCCATCTGTGTTTGATATTAGTGCACAAGGAATTCACATCTATAGACTCCCAGTAGTAGTTACTCTGCCATTCAATATTTTTAACTTCATTTAACAACTGCTGTGTATTACAAATATGAGCAGAAACCTTACATAAATATTTCTTAAAATGAAAGTCAAGAAATGTTCCCACATTACTCAGGTATGACCAAACTCCTGAGATTATAGGCCTACCAGTTTTTTTTTTTCTACATTTTTGTGGATTTTTGGTAATGCATAAATTATAGGGGCTCACCACTTTACCAAATAATTTAACAATTTTTTCCAAAAAAACCCAAACGTTCACCACTTTCCAACATTTCAAATAATTTAGCATTATACTCATCCACATGGTTCCTAGGCAAACATATGTATTCACCTACAACTCTTAACAAATCCTATACCATTTCACAGTATTTGCCCTTCTTTAAAATAACCCAATTGCCACCTTTATCAGCACATTTAAAAATATATTCAATTTTAACTTGTTTTAAAGATTGCAACGCTAACCACTCTTTCTTCGTTAAATTATATTCTTTCTCAGAGTGTAAGAAATTTTCAAATTCATGTGCAATTTCCTTGTACAACAGTTTTTCAAACAACATAAGAGCAGGCACATTCAAAGGGGGAGAATTTACTCATTACTGAAATCACCGGTAATTCCAGTTTACCATAACCAGTAGTGAATCCCACCCATCATTAACATTGCCCTCAGATAAATCAACAAGGTCAAGGTCTGTTTCATATAAAGAAATGTCCACTAACTCATCTTCTTCATTATCCAAAACAGTCTCAGTATCAGAACATTTGCATGTTTTCCTATAAAAATAGACATAACATTTTCCTGTAAAACTTTTTTAAATCAAAGAAAAGGTCGGCTAAAGAGGGAATATGAGTAGGTACAAACTTTCTTCCCTTATTTAATACCGACCTCATTTCACTAGTAAGAGTTAAATCTGATAAATTAACCACTCATAGTTCGTTCTGGTTATACTCACAAGGATTAATGTCAACAGGCAACAAGACCACACTGATGCGTTCATTTCTAGCGATTCCTTCCCTTTCTTCCCTTTCCCCGGTTACTTTGTTGAAAGGGCCGACCATTACCGGATTCGGTTATTTGCTTAGCACCATCCACATCTGCAGCTGGTAGATCTTCAAACGAGACATTCTTCTTGGAGTTCTAGCAATAATACCCATATCTGACAAACTAGCATCACCTCTCGAGACTCTAACTGGTACAAAACCCTAGCATACTGATGCTCAGCTGAAATTAATCTGAATATTCTCACAGACTGAAACACTCTGGTTCTTGAACAGGATAATGCAAAGGTAAGGTGGATAAGACTGAGGGATTTGAGGTGGGTGTCTCAGTGGCATATGTCAGTACTGGTACGACAAAGGCTACTTCCAACAGTGACTGTACAGATTCCAATGGGATGAGAAATACCTTTTCAAAGTTCACCCTCCCCCATGCCAGTTCTGAAAACCCCCACAACATAAGATCTTTACCTACATTAAACAAGACAAATTCTTCCCGGGAGATGCTGCAGGTAAGGAAGGCTGTTAACCACATTGCCTGCAACAGCTTCAGCCTCAACTCAGGTTCATACTTCCTGTGGACCTCTGCAATGTCTGAAGAAATATTTCCTCTAAAACTGCCCTATACTATATCATATCCACACTATGCACACTATCTCCTGCTTCTTGCCTTGCCCACTACAGAGCCATTCCCCCACTTTTGGTGCATTATTACTTTAGTGTTAAATTCCTGGTTACTGCTAACATTTCCCCATTCAGCAAGACCAACATCAAAAGTAGCAATTTCAGATGGACAGATTGTTATAACCAAGATGCAAATTATGTACAGGGGAAAAAGTATGGTATGAGTAAAAGGAAAATGGCTTTCCCCTTCTCTGCATAAGCACAGACAGCTATGCTATGAATGTGAAAAAACAATCAAAGAGGGAAATACTGTACTATTAGGAGTTATAACAAAACTCCCTTAATAGAGAATTTTAATTCACATTTATCACATAAAAGTAAATTATGAGAACACACTGTAAGAAACAAAACTGGCCAAAAAAGCTATGATTATTGCATTTTAATTTAATTCCAGCATAGTACAGCTTGACTGCCCTTCACCCCACTCTAGCTACTCCTCTGGTGGGTTACATCTTTTATTACCTGTAGTGATGTCCACTATTTCCTCACTCTGCTAACACCACTACCATAACCAGCTGATCTGCAGTTTTAGTTTACATGGTACATGTTTTAGTATCTGTTACATTCAGAGTAAGAACTCTCCAGTTCTGTTTTCTTCCACTCTGCAATCTACCATAGAAAGATCCTCAAACTACATAAGAAAAGCAAAATACAATGGTCTGCATTTTGTAAAGGGATTCTGAAATTACTTTAGAAAACCATAAAGTAATGTTATGTATTTATTAATAGAAACCCTGCCCAGCTCAATGCCCTTCATCTTAGTTGGCCATTTAAAAGACCTTGTGCAAGATGTTCTTTCATGCTGGAAATAGCCTCACCATTACACTGCCCATAAAATAGTTTCATAGCTTTAACTAAAAACATAGAGGCCGAAGTCCAATCAGAATGCAGATTGCAAATCTGTTGAATACACCAATGTTTCCATCCATATACTTAATAAATAACTGAATTGCTCCATAGTTACTCAGTTTAATTTTCAGTAATAGCATATTCTACAGTTTCACCAATTATTGAGTAATAAACTTGGCTCTTACTATAGTTTTACATTTATCAAATGTAAATGCTACTTGTCCTTGCCTTGAATTAAGTGTGGACCGTAGACAATCTACATTTTAAATTATGCTTAATTTCTCAAGGAAAATATTAAAATTTAAGCACAGTCACCCTCAAATCCTTCTATAGCTCATTGAGCTTGGTTTGAGATATTGTAACCTAATTTCATAAGAAAATTCATGGCTTTCCTTTCCTACAAGACCTAGTACCTTCTATTCACTATCTATGCATTGGTCTTAAAAATAAAATTACTAGAGATTTTAATGCCTAGATCCTTATGTTATGTTATTCAGTTTAAAATTACCTGAAGTACTACTACATCCTGGATGAAACACCCTCCCCATCAAAAACACTTATCAGCATTAGCTTTTAAGATTTTATTTTCCAACCATACAGATATATCCTCTATGAATCCAAAAATAAACACTAATAAAATGAAAAGATGCCCTCATCAGGGCACCAAAATAGTTCTCAAATATAACTTGGTCTAAGAAGACACAACTCTGCACCAAGCCAAAAAAACAAAGATGGAAAAGGCACAGCAATATAATTAAATGTAACCTTTAATAAACAAAATAAAAACCACAAGCGCTTTTATCCTTATTATACAGGACTTCCTCAGAAGTAAGAAATAACCATCCAACCAAATTTAAATAGCCCATTAAGGGAATCACATGACAACTGCGTGACAAAATTTTAAAGTGATAAACCACTTCTTGATGTAAACTAAGCCCAACGTCAGTAATATATATAAATACATATAAAAATATATAAACTTTACAGGGAGAATAAAAGAGTGGACAAACAACCAATGGCAAAGGCGGAATCAGTTGCCCCCCCCTCAAGCAGGAACCATTGGTTCAACAGGAATGGGACACACCCACAGCAGCAGAACAAACGCAGGTGTAGATAGTACAGGACTTTTCGGCAGATATCGTGTTGAAAATGGACTTTGCATCTAGTACAGACATATGTAATGTTTTAACTAATGCAAGTGGGGATTTCAGGGTTTACAACTACACTGATGTGGAGATCACTTGTGAGACTATTGATTTATTATCAAAGGGTATGACATGTGCCTCCTAATAAAGCTAACATTGCTTACCTGTTAATGGATGTTAAATATGCAAGGAAACAATTTTACATCATTATTCAATGATACATTGCCCACAGATGAACCTTTTGGAGCTTCTAGTACCTTTAATCCACCCCTTCACCCCATTTTACAAATATATGAAAAGCTGTGAAGACTTTGTTACACAATATGGGCCACAACCCTACTAACAGAAAGGTCTCTAATTAAAACCAGGAATGCATGGATCATGCTATCCCAAACAAAATCAAGACCCAATCATCCAAAGGCAGGCGTCCAGTCTGGTGGAACCCAGCCATAAATAAACTGTACAACAGGAGGAGGAAGCTACATGATAGAGCAAAATCCCTAAAAGGGAAGGCATCTCTGATCAGTACTAGCAAAAAATTACGATCCCTCATAAAATCCTCCAAGGCCAGTTTCGAGAGAAAAATTGCACAGGACACTAAAGACAATCATAAGGCTTTTTTCAGTTATGTTAGGAACCTGGGATGCAACTCCCAGACTTGTTCTGAGTTGATTCTAAACGACAATTAGCAAAAAAAAAAAAAAAACTGGAACACACACCAGCATCCACTGTTGAAATGTCTTTTAATTCTGGTACCTCGGCCTTCGCCTTCTCATGGAATACATTTTCTACATCAACAACACCCCTTTTATAACACATCCATGTCATGTGCATACATAATTGATTCAACAAGACTAATTAAACCATATACCAAATTACTTTAAGCACAAATTTTCAATGCAACTTATATTTTTACTATAAAATTGCAAACTGCAATCATTCCTTCTTAAAATAAGCAAAAAAGTATATCAATTATTTTTTTTATATAAAATACTTTTTCATTAACGTTTTTCTTCCATGTCATGTGAAAATTTTGAAACATCATTCAATTCACATTGTGCACATTAAACACCCCTTAACACATGTATAAATGTGAACTGGAATACAAAATTCAAATATACATAATACTTACTACATCTCTAAATTCAAACCATTTGGGAAAAGCGTTTTATAATTTAAAATAAATCTAGACTCCATTTCCAATAATTTATTATGAAAAACTGCTACATCACCTGTGCTCTTAGGCTTCCCCAAAACACAAAAATTAAACCCTTCAGGAACCCCCTTATGTTCTTCACAAAAATGTTTGGCCACTGGACTATCCAACCTTTTGTGCCTGATGTCCCCTAAATGTTCCATTATTCTTAGCTTAACTTTTCTGCTTGTTTGACCAATATACCATTTTGGTTTGTTACATCCACATCCAATAATATAAACTACCCCTGTGGAATTGCAATCGAAACCTTCCAAAGCCCTATATAGAACATTATTGATTTTTGTACCATCTAAACTTCTAACTTTGGAACACACTTTGCATCTCCCACATCTAAAGGTGCCTTTTCTAGTATTATCTTGATTTATTTTTCTTGTATTTAATATTTCTTTTAAATTGGGATATCTACCATATGACAAAGTCACATTGGTTGGGAATAATTTCCCCACCTTCTCATCCCCGGCGACAATGGGCCATAAATTCAAAACTGTTTCTCTCATCTTACTTGAAAATTGTGAATATCTGGTGACAAAAAATATTTTATCTTTTTGACTTTCCTCTATATGATTTTCCGGCTGCATGGTTGCATGCTCCCATAAATTTTTTCGACGTACCCTCCTACCATTCACTAAGCCCACTTCCTGCTCCACCTTGATCCTGGCTGACTTAATGTTGGCCTTAGAATAACCACTGCTAATGAGTTTCTTCTCAATTTTATCAAACTCAATATTAATTCTTTCACACTCAGATGTGTTATTCCCTATACGTTTGAATTCACCTGCTGGAAGGGACTCTATAAGATGCTTACTATGCATACTGGACGCATGTAAAAAATTGTCAGCTGCTGTAACCTTATAAAAGGGCTTATGCTGTACTATATTCCTTGAATCTGTGTACAATTCTACATCCAAATACTGAATTTTCCTTCCGCCAACCTCATGACTTTCTCATATGGTAGATATCCCAATTTAAAAGAAATATTAAATACAAGAAAAATAAATCAAGATAATACTAGAAAAGGCACCTTTAGATGTGGGAGATGCAAAGTGTGTTCCAAAGTTAGAAGTTTAGATGGTACAAAAATCAATAATGTTTTATATAGGGCTTTGGAAGGTTTCGATTGCAATTCCATGGGGGTAGTTTATATTATTGGATGTGGATGTAACAAACCAAAATGGTATATTGGTCAAACAAGCAGAAAAGTTAAGCTAAGAATAATGGAACATTTAGGGGACATCAGGCACAAAAGGTTGGATAGTCCAGTGGCCAAACATTTTTGTGAAGAACATAAGGGGGTTCCTGAAGGGTTTAATTTTTGTGTTTTGGGGAAGCCTAAGAGCACAGGTGATGTAGCAGTTTTTCATAATAAATTATTGGAAATGGAGTCTAGATTTATTTTAAATTATTTTCCCAAATGGTTTGAATTTAGAGATGTAGTAAGTATTATGTATATTTGAATTTTGTATTCCAGTTCACATTTATACATGTGTTAAGGGGTGTTTAATGTGCACAATGTGAATTGAATGAGGTTTCAAAATTTTCACATGACATGGAAGAAAAACGTTAATGAAAAAGTATTTTATATAAAAAAATAATTGATATACTTTTTTGCTTATTTTAAGAAGGAATGATTGCAGTTTGCAATTTTATAGTAAAAATATAAGTTGCATTGAAAATTTGTGATTAAAGTAATTTGGTATATGGTTTAATTAGTCTTGTTGAATCAATTATGTATGCAAATGACATGGATGTGTTATAAAAGGGGTGTTGTTGATGTAGAAAATGTATTCCATGAGAAGGCGAAGGCCGAGGTACCAGAATTAAAAGACATTTCAACAGTGGATGCTGGTGTGTGTTCCAGTTTTTTTGCTAACTGTCGGATGCTAGAGTTTATTTTTTGATTCTAAACGACAAAAAATACACTGAACCCACAGACATCGCCAATATCCTGGCAGACAGGTTCAGTGCAAACTTCTCCACCCCCTTCCCCCAAAAGAGCAAGTATCTATCCAGGCAGAGTGCAGCCTCCCAAACATCTCTGATGCTCAGGTGAAGGCCGCCCTCCACAAAGCAAAAAACACTGCTTCCATGGGACCAGATGGCATCCCGGGTTGCATCCTACATGAACTCCAAGAAGAACTAATCCCTCAAGTAAAACTGCTGTACAATCTCAGCCTCACTACAGGATATGTGCCCAAAGAATGGCATACAGCAACAGTGGTCCCACTCCACAAAGGTGGCACCTCTACGGACCCTGGAAACTATCGCCCCATAAGCCTGACTAGCCTAGTCTGCAAGGCTATGGAGAGGATCACCATGGAACTCAAAGACATTGGGGACCTACACATACTAAATCCTACCCAATTTGGCTTCGTCAAGGGCAGATCCTGCCTTTTGAACCTGGTCGACTTCTTCGAAACAGTCACCAAGGCCATAGATGAAGGGAAGGTAGTCCACACAGTCTATCTGGACCTCGCAAAGGCATTTGACAATACCCCACTCAGGCATCATAGATAAGCTATCCAGCCTAAATATAAACCCCTATGTCACAAGATGGGTCGCAAACTGGCTCAAAGACAGAACCCACAGAGTCACAGTTGCTGGAGCCATGTCAGACTCGAAACCGGTCACAAGTGGCGTCCCACAAGGTTCTGTCCTGGTACCTCTCTTGTTCGGTATTTACTTTTCTGAGGTACAGGCCAACGTGGGAGGACTATGGCTCACCAAGTTCGCAGATGACTGCAAACTGGGTGCCATAATGGACTCTCCAGCTGACACAAACATCCTTCAAAAAGGTCTCACAGAGACGGATAACTGGTGCCAGAGCCATGGTCTAAAGCTAAATGCCAAAAAGTGTATAGCCATACCCTTTGGCAAAAACAATGTGCCCACAAATTACCACATAGGTGGTAACCCATTAAGTACAAAGAAAGTAATTAGGGATCTGGGGACCCAAGTTGATAGCAATCTCTCCTTTGATAACCACATTGCCAAAGTGGTTAGAAAGACCTTCTACATAGCCCACCTCATCATGAAAGGATTCACATCTAGATCAAGAGAGGTAATCGTGCCCCTTTATTCATCCCTCATCAGGCCCATCATAGAATACAATGCCCCTTTGGGATGTACCTTACCTGACACCTGCAGCAATTAGAAAGACCCCAAAAGTACCTCACCAAGAGGATCAAGGGATTCGAACAGATGCCGTATGCTGCTCGGTTAAAAAAACTCCAGCTCTACTCAGTTGCATACCGCCTACTTCGAGGCGATCTATGCCTGACATATAAAGCTATGTCCAACCCAGAATTAATGGACATGCTCCACCTCAGTAAATCTAAATCCCTTAGAGCCACGTGCTCGCGGGACTTGAACCTCAGCACAGAAATAAATAGAACATGCTGGAGGGACAGATTCATAACCCAGAGGCTCCCTTCGCTCTGGAATAGAATTCCAATTAATGTTAGGCAGAGCACCTCACTGACTCTCTTCACGAAGAATCTTGATGAGTGGATGGGGGATCATAGGTTTGTCCCGGGGATTACTTCTGTGTCACTATTAGACAGAGGCACAGTAAACTAAACTTTAAAAAGGTCACAGTATACTCAAATCAAGGGGTGGCATAAGCCAAACACAATCGGGTTAGGCTTATAAATGCCCCAGGGCAGATAGCCTAGTATGAACCTATGAAAACATTGATCAATCAGGGCCTAAGGGTTACGACGCCTGATAAGGGTGGGGGGTTATTTTAATGGATCACAATGACTATATAAAGAGGATTCTAAGTATTTTGGTTAAGTATACTTATTGGTTGGTAAGTGTTAAAGAATTGAATCTTGCATATAAAAAACTCAGGGAGCAGATTAATATGTTTATTGAAGGCAGAATATCTACAGAAGACTAACTATTTGAGCTTGTCATCACCCATCATACTGACATTACTTGGAATCCCCAAAATACATAAACGCATCTGCGACCCACCCATGAGACCAACTGTTGATGGGAGAGGATCCATAGCTAATTTGTTTGTCTCTTTCGGCTTTTCCCGGTTAGGGGTCGCCACAGCGGAACTCCGGTCCGCTAAAGATTGGTAGTGGATTTTTACGTACCGGGTTACCAGCCCTGATGCACAACCTTCAACGAAGGCATGCCCCATTCACGTATGCCTCCACACAGAAGACGCATCCATAGCTAGTACTTGTGCAAAATATTTAGACATTAACCTGAAAGGGCTTCTATTTGATGAAGAACAAGCTTGTAAGGATTTATGGAGTTTTTTTTTGAGAAAATGAACACTAATGCGTTTCACGAAAAAGATTTGCTTTTTACAATACATATTAAGGACCTCTACACCGTAATTCCACATGATGTGGGGATGCACTGGTTCACTGAGGTACTGAAGGATAAAAACACCCCTCAAGAAAAATATAATAACTATAAGGAAATGACTCAAATTATCTTGAAAAAGAACTTTTAAGGTAATTATTACATTCAGCTAACGGGAGTCGCAATGGGATCTAACTTTGGCTCACTTTTTGCCAATTTGGTTATGATTTATTGGGAAAAGCATTTTATTATGAGTAGCCCTTACAATGAAGTACTTAGATTTTATACAAGGTATTTGGATGCCATAATTTTAATTTGAAAGAATTCTAGTAACCACTTAATGGAATTTATTAATGTTATTAATAATAGTATTTTCTTGTGTTTATTTATGACTATAATGATACGGCTATATATACCACTTCTGGATGTATATTCGGAGAAAGATATGAACACCAAGGCATATGTGGCAAATATTTATAGGAAGCTCACTTATTCTAATACAATGCTTTATTTTTCCAGTGCACACCCTCCATTTAAAAAAAAAAGAGCCATAGTTAAGGGACAGTTCGTCAGGGCTGCCTGAATGGAATGTCATACAATCAAGGGTATGTTTTTGCAAAGGGGTTATCCTAAAGTTTTAGTTGTTTGTCTTTCGGCTTTTCCCGGTAAGGGGTCGCCACAGTGGAACTCCAGTCTGCTAGTGATTGGCAGAAGATTTTTATGAAACTCCAAGGTGCCAGCTCGACGCCCAACCTTCAACGAAGGCACGCCCATTTATGCACGCATGTCTTTCGAACGCTACCCAACCATGGGGAGGACATGCAGACTCCACACAGAAGGCACTCCTTAGCCAAGCCAAGAATCGAACGGGAGAACCTCTTGCTGTGAGGTAACAACGCTACCGCCGTACCTTAAAGGGCTAAAAAAAGAAGTTATTTCCAAAAGGCAGACTCTTCACTTTAATCCAGTCTTATCAGATGGGTACCATAAGATGAACAGATTACAGGTAAATACAATCGTACAAAGTAATGTTTATGGGTGTTCCATTTGCACTAGTTATAACAATGACAGTGATCTGATAGGATGGATCATGGAGAAAAGATGGGTAGTATTTAAGGATGATGCTGATACTAGTTCTAAGTCTGGAGAGGGTCCATTTATAGTATACTGAAGGGGTAGATGTTTAAAGAATTTATTTGAAACATCTAAACCCAATACTGTCAGTATAAAGGGTATGAGTAAATGTGGTTTCTGCCATTATTGTAAATATATTTTGGTTGGTGTTGAAATAATGCTTAACAGAAGGTCGATTAGGATGAAATATAATTACAACTGTGTTTCAAAAAATGTGGTTTATTTTAGCATTATGCCAGGGATGCAAGGCATATTATATTGGAAAACTGAACGTGCTCTCAAAAATATTTATGAGCATTTATATGACAAGGAATAATAAGCATACCAATACATTGGCAAAACATATTATGGCTAACCCTGAGCATTATTTTAAGTTTTGTATACTTGAACAGATTACACCTAACATTAGGGATGATTGTTGCCCTCTCCATTTGGAAGAAAGGGAACTTTACCCACAACTTTTCCTTAATGCCTTCAGTGGTCCGGGGCCGAATGATCATTGCTCTATAGCATGCTTATAAAAACTAAAGGCTCTTGAAAGAGATTTTTAATGTTATATTTGTTTATATATATATATATATATATATATATATATATATATATATATATATATATATAAATAATGTCCAACCCCAGAACTGATGGACATGCTCCACCTAAAAAAAAAATCCTGGAGAGCCACACGCTCTACAGATATAAACCTCACCACAACGATAAACAGGACATGCTGGAGGGATAGATTCCTATCCCAGAGACTCCCCCATGCTTTGGAACAGGATTCAAATATACATCAGGCAGAGCCCCTCGCTAGCACTCTTCAAGAGAAACCTTGACGGGTGGATGGGAAACAGAAAATTTACTCCGGGGATCACTGCAGTGGCTCTGCTGGACAGTGGAGCAGGGGAACTAATGGCTCTGCTGGAGAGAGGCACAGGGAGCTAATCTAAGGGGGTGGCAAAAGCCATCACATTCTGGTTAGGCTTATAAATGCCCTTGGGCAGATAGCCTAGTATTTACTATGAACCTATAGATATATATATATATATATATATATTTTTATACATGTACTTATATATATTTTTATTATTGACATTGGGCTTAGTTTTCATGAAGAAGTGGTTTATCACTTATGTAATGGCACATAGTTGTCATGTGATTTCCTTGGTGGGCTACTTAAATTTGGTTGGATGTTTTTTCTTTCTTCTGAGGAAGTCCTGTATAATAAGGATGAATTCGCTTAAGTGTTTTTTTTTTTTTATTTTAGTTGTTTATTAAGTGTACATTGAATTATATTACTGCGCCTGTTCCATCTTCATTTTCTTGGCTTAGTGCAGAGTTGTGTCTTCCTTGGTTTTGGGCATTTGCCTAGGGTTTCATTTTGGTTTCATAACTTGGTCTACGTAAACTCCTAGGTCCTTAACATATGAAACAATACTTTGTTTATTTGGTCCATCTCACTTGCACAGTCCAAAAGGCTAACTACAAGCTTGGAGCCTTAAAGAAAATCAGACAGTGCCTGTTTTCAGTCACCAGATTTGTGAGAGTGAATTCACTTTGTATCTCTCTAGTACTTCAAGGTGGATTTGTCCTAACTACTCTTTGAAGACCTCCAAAATCACTATCCCACATCAAACAGGTAACCTAAAGGGTATCATCACTCTAACAAACTTTCATGATTGGAGTGACCTGACTCACGGTCATTTATAGATTATACACATCTCATCAGGGCATAAATATCTATTCTATAAATACTATAAGCATTCTGCAGGGCACATCATTCCCTTTCCACCCTCTAACACTCAGATCAAACACAAAGTTCATTCTACAAATGATAATGTCACACAAACTCGGTACAGAAAAGTCTTCAGCACAACTCTGGAGCTCACTGCCAAGCAAAATGTAATGTACAAGCCATTGTGTACATTTCAAAATTCATCTCAAGTCATATTACTTGGATGAGTAGCTGTAGATCGTCTTCCAGACTGCTGTTCCCACCTCCCAGGAACAGAGAAACTTCTGATTTGTAAACTAAACTCTTGGGCTGATGCTGCTCATGAGTGAAATTATTTTCCTATGGCATATATCAAATAACTAAATATGCAATGTAGATAAAAATTATTGAATCTACATTTGATTGGCTATACAGTCATGGGACAATCATGTTATTCTATTCACAGCACCTTCCTTTTCTGGCTTACCAGTATGTTTTTAATTTCATTTTATTTGCCTAATGTATGATTACTTGGTTAGAATGTGTTGGGCAAAATGCTGCAGACTAGAAATTAACTCAGACTTTATTGCTTATGAGATGCATGACTGGCTACAGTTCACATCATCACCTCACTACTTTCAGATGCTACTGCACTGGTATTAGCCAGAATCCCCCTCTCTCTCTCTCCTTATTTGCCTTGTGACACACTTCCTCACTAGTTTATCAGCTCTTGGTTATGCACTTCCAACTGTATTAATAGCAGTACTGCTGCTGTATTCTGCACGTATTTTTGGGTTTGCTAAACATTTCTGTCTACTTTAATTCTTTCTGGTATGGAATAACAGTGAAGAGTAGCACTCTGATATACCATTCTGCATTTGCATGAACCTCTGGACTGCTATGATTTTGGCCATCAGATTTAGCCATGCTCTATGTAGATTTATGATGCTCCTCATAAAGTCAGACCTGTTTATGGAAAAATACTTATTAAATTCAAAAACTAAGCCTGTACAATAATTGAATGTCACCAACCATATAGGGTCTAGTATATAAAAACTTTATATTGTGAAAAATAAGAATTATCTCCTCTTTCTGATCTTCTCTAAGATTTTAAAAGCCACAGTTATAACTTTTAATGCCAAGAGATTGAGAGGTGTGACTGCCACATAACACACCTGTAAGACTATATAAATATCCTATTAAAATATGACTTACATCCTCCAATATATCTGTTTTTATCTGTTGCCCAAGATTGTTATAATTTATTATCTGTTTAATTCCATTATGTACACAAAATTTTAATTTTATTTCATTCTGTGCTTGCTTTTTAATGGCTGCCAGCAGATAAGTTGATGGTATGGTTTTATCAGTTTTAGAGTTAGTCCCTTCTGTTTGCAGTTCTTTTTTTCATCTTATTGCTTCAGGTTGGAAAACCTGACACTTAGGAATTTCACTACTGAACTGTTCTAGAAGCACTGGACCTCAGAGACTGCAACATAGATGTAGTGAAGCAACATTTGAACAATCATAAGTACATTAACTGTGTACAGACTTGGATGCTTGTGCTACATTTTGCTCAGTGTTCAAATGACCTCATTATTTCCAAATGTTTATTTATTTATTTATTTAACATTTGTTAACTGGGAAAGTCAGACTTGGAACAAAGCCAATTTTCAGCGGAGGCCCGGGGAGAAAGGCTCCAGATGCATGTCTTTGTAATGTGGGAGGAAACCAGAGCAGCCGGAGGAAACCCACATGAACGCAGGGAGGACATGCAGACTCTACACAGAAGACACCCCAGCCAAGAATCGAACCAGAAAACCTCTTGCTGTGAGGCGACAACGCTACCACTGCACCACTGCTCCGTCCATGCGACGTGTATTGCTGAGCTTTCATTTTATCAGTGATGAAATGACAGAAGCTTGTCTGTAATTCAATTGCCTGATAATGTATTATTTTTAAATCATTTTATGTTTTAGTCATGCATTTCCACCAACAGATATTCTTGACCAGCAGACTGCATATAACACTCTATTTTATCTGTCATGCACATACAGGTTTATTCTTAGAGTACATTTGAGTAGAGTTGTTCAATGATTAGGATTAACCACTATAGCAATAAACTTGGGCTTTTCAGAGGCAAACAAACAAAACTGAGTTGCTCAGGCACTGTTTGCAAATGTACACAAAGCAAATTGAACCGTAGTCTAGATGGTGAAGCTCATTAGCATCTCACACCATTTACTGTCCGTGCTTAATCATGCTTACCCTCAACTCAATTTGTTAACATAAAAGTACAGTTTTGTACCTACCATAAATGTAGATGTCCGATAGATATGCAACTGCAGTCCTGACATATGGGTTGTCCTGCCTCAGGCAGCCCTTCAGTCGGACGGATTCCAAAGTCTGGGTCCGGCGTCGGCTGATGTCGCCTCTTCCCCGACGTCAGAGCAGCTGGGGTATAAAAGCATCAGCCGACGCCATCTTCTTCAGTGTTTCTTGCCCCAGATGCCAGGTGCCCTCCAAGGAAGGCTAAATTTAGAGAATGGATAAAAATTCCAGACATGCACAACAGTAATAAACAGATACACCATAACAGATATCCCCAGCTAATTTGAAAAAGGGGGGAGTGGACCCAAAAAAGAGAATTACAGAGGGGTAGGAGGGAGGGAAAACCTGACTGCAGTTGCATATCTATCGGACATCTACATTTATGGTAGGTACAAAACTGTACTATGTCCTTCAAGAATGCAACTGCAGTCCTGACATATGGGTTGAATACCATAGCCAAGCTGGGGGTAGTAGGATCTAAGATAAGGATGGTGTAGCTAAAATGCCCTGCAGGACTGCAGAAGCAAAGCCTGCTCGGGATCTGGAATATAAAGGCAGGTTGTAATGTTTGGAAAATGTATGCATGGAGCTCCATGTAGCAGCTTTTAGAATGTCCTTTGTGGCCACCCCTCTTAGAAAGGCTGTGGAGGTGGCTGTAGCTCTGGTGGAGTGTGGCCTGATATTGGCTGGCACACCTTTTCCATGGAAAGAGTAGCAGAATCCGATGCAGTTTCCAATCCATTTTGAAATTGTTTGTTTGGAAATTGCCTTTCCTTGTACTCCAGCAGCGTAAGCTACAAATAGTTGGTCAGACTTTCTGTTGGCCTTTGTTCTGTCCAAGTAGTAGCGCAATTGCCTGTGTATGTCCAAAGTGTGCAGAAGCTTTTCTCCTTTATTTTGAGGATTGGGAAAGAAAGTAGGCAGGTGAATTGCTTGATTTAGAGAAACCCTGGATATCACTTTTGGCATGAATGAAGGATTGGTTCTTAAAGAGCCTCTGTCCTGATGGAAAATGAGAAATGGAGGTACTGCCATGAGGGCCTGTATCTCCGAGACTCTTCTTGCTGAAGTAATTGCCAACAGGAAAACTGTTTTCCAGGAGAGGAATTGCAATTCTGATGATGCAGCTGGCTCAAAAGGAGGAAGAGTTAATTTTTCCAAGATGAAGTTGAGGTCCCATGCAGGCACTGGTGGTTTTCCTGGAGGTTTAATATTCTTTATCCCTCTTAGAAACTGTCTTAGCAAAGGATGTGAAAACACAGGTGGATCACAGTTGTATTTTGCTGAAATTGCTGAAGCGTGTATTTTTATGGAAGAATATGAAAGGCCATTGTGAAGCATTTCTGCCAAGTATTCTAGTATCTGTGGGATGCTCATTACTGATGCATCCTGACCCTTGTTGGCATTCCAGATGTTGAATCTCTTCCATTTGGCTGAATAAGTTTTTCTGGTGGAAGGCCTGCGTGCTTCCAGTAAGATCTCTTGAACTTTTTTGGAGAGAAAGATATGGGGAGAAGTCATGGAACCCTCCAAGCTGTCAGTTGCAAAGTTTGCAGGTTGGGATGAACAGTCCTGTGATTGTGCTGAGTTATAAGCAGAGGCCATTGAGGCAGGAGCCACGGCTTGGTGCGAGTTATGCTCCTTAGTAATGGATACCAGTGCTGTCTTGGCCAGTCTGGAGCTATCAAAATGCCTTTTGGTTGTTCTGCTTTGATCTTCAGTAACACCTTGGTCATTAATGGTAGAGGTGGAAATGCATAGATTGTTAGAGAATTCCAGCTGAAGGAGAGAGCATCCATTCTCCAGGCTTGAGGATGGTGTGTCCTTGAGCAGAACTTCTTCAGATGATGATTGGGGTGTGAGGCAAAGAGATCTATGTCCGGCCTTCCCCATGCATGAGTTATTTGTGAAAAAATGTCTGGATGCAACATCCATTCGTGCGGGTCCATAATGTTTCTGCTTAGACTGTCCGCCAGAACATTGTCCTTGCCTGGGACAAACTGGGATTGCAACTGTATGTTCAGTTTCAGGGACTTTTCCCAAAGAGTCATTGTTAGTGTGCAGAGGGGGTAAGAATGGGTGCCTCCCTGTTTGTTTATGTACCACATAACAGTGGTGTTGTCTGTCTTTATTAGCAGATGACCTTGCTGAAGAAATTTTCCGAAGGCCTCGATTGCATGAATCACTGCCAACATCTCTTTTTGATTGATGTGCAGATGCAATTCTCGGGGTGCCCATTGCCCTTGAATGCATCTGCCCTCCATGTGTGCCCCCCATCCATGGTCTGAGGCGTCTGTTGCAATGGTTTGGCTTGCTTGAGGTTTGTTGAAAGACATGCCTTTGTTTAGCTGGCTTGCTTGTGCCCACCACAAAAACTCCTTTTGTACACATGGAATGAGTGGAATAACTGCTTCTAAGTTGTGGCTGTGTTGAGACCATAAACTTTTTAGGTACCATTGTAGTTTTCTCATGTGTAGTCTTGCCAGTGGAATCAGAAGAATGCAAGATGCCATGAAACCCAGGGCCTGCAGGATTTTCCTTGCAGTCATCTGGGTGTGCTTTGCTAGGCTTTTGAAGTAATCTGGTAATTGTTCTTGTTTTTCTTCTGTGAGGAAAGCCATTTGTGAGTTTGTGTCCAGTTTGGCTCCTAGAAAAATTATTTGTTGGGATGGCAGTAGTCTTGATTTTTGAATGTTGACTGTGTATCCCAAAGCCCGAAGTTTCTTATCAAGGCTTGCTTGCTGTCCGCTTGTATAATGCAGTCGTCCAGGTAAGGGTATATTTGTATCCCCTGAAGTCTGCAATGTGCAATTACTGATGCCAGGCATTTCGTGAATACTCTGGGCGCAGTAGATAAGCCGAAAGGCAATGCTGAGAATTGATAGTGCTCTGACCCTGCAAGAAATCTGAGGTATCTTCTGCAACTGTGTCTGATTGGGACATGCAGGTATGCCTCCTTGAGGTCCAGAGTAACCAACCAAGACCCCTTGCCCAGCATGGGAAGAAGTTGCTGTAATGTCAGCATTTTGAATTTTGGCACAATGAGAAAAGTGTTTAGAGCGGACAAGTGCAGTATAGGTCTCCATTGCTTTTCTTTTCTTGGAACAAGGAACAGTCTTGAGTAGAATCCCTGGCCTTGTTCCTGAGGAGGAACCTTTTCTATTGCTTTGATTTGTAGCAGCTTTGAAACTTGTGTGAGTGCCTCTGCCCTTTGATTTTGTGGCAGGTTTGGCATGCCTTGTCTTGTTGGTAAGGTATGGAAGTGGAACCTGTAACCTTTGTCTATTATGTCCAAAATCCATTTGTCCTTTGTAAAAACGTGCCAATTTTTTGAAAATAAAGATAATTTTCTGCCTAAAGGTGCTTCTCTTTGAGCCTTGGTCGGCGGTGTCAAAGTCAAGTCATTGTGATTGTCCCTGTGGAGCAGTAGAAGTCCCTGCGCCACTTCTCTGATTAGTTGGTTGCCATTGACGGCCCCTGTAGGAGCCTCGGTATTGCCCTCTACCTCGAGCACGCCTGTTTTTTCCCCTTTGGAACTTGTCAGTGTCTGGAAAGGACAAATTCTTCGAAGGCCAATTCCTACTGAACCTTGGTGGCTGAACCTGGAGGAAATCTTTGACTGTTTGTACTGATTTAGCCTTTTCCTCAATTGATTTCAACACACCATGTGCATTAGCACCAAATAGCTTGTCTTTTTCCAGAGGTGCATCTAGAAGCTTTACTTTAACATGATCTGGCAATGTCTGTTCTTTCAACCAAGCATGTCTACGTATGACGGCCCCTGTCATAGCTGCCCTACATGAAGCTTCCAATGCATCATAACCACACTGAAGAAAATGATTGCTAACCTGCTGAGTATTATGAACCAAATCCTGCAAGGCCTTTCTATCTAAAGGCTCAGGAAAGGCTAACTTTCTGCAAATCATCCATCAAGAAATCCTGATACTGAAACATATGAAATAGACAGTTAAATGCCCTCACGGCAAAGGTGGATGAGGTATAAACTTTTTTACCCTACCTCTCCAGGGACCTAGATTCCCTGTCTGTGGGCAAAGGATTTTTGGCCGTGGAAGTGGCCACTCCTTTGGGCCCCTGAGAAATTGTTTCTAGATCAACAGAGTGGGCCTTAAAGAGATGTTTATGAGTTTCAGGAACCCTGTAATATCTGTCTGGCTTGACAGGAGCAGGGGGGAGAGAATCAGAAGTACTGGAGTCTGAGAACACATCATCCAATACATCTAACACTGGGGGTATAGCTAAAGGCCTGTGCTGGGGTAACTTACGGAAAGCCCGAAACCTTTTCCTGGAGTCGGAGAAATCCTGGCCCTGCCAGTGAAAATGCTCTCTCATGGAGTGGAGAATTTCCCCAAAAGAAATATCCTCAGGAGGAGAGGCAGAGGGAATGGATTCATCAGCATCAGAATCCTCGTAGGCCGGGAAGGATTCTTCCTGGGAATCTGAAAAGCCTGACTCACCAGAGGCTTCATCTGAGGAAAGGGTATCTGCCTGCTCAACCCTAGGCCTTTTGTCTGAAGGCGGCTGAGAACCTCTGTCTGGATGAGCCTGAGAGCCCCTGATTAAAGAAATTAGATCTGCAGCTAAAGTCATGATCTGTTTATCAGAAGTGAGACCCTGTGAAAAAGATTTAGGAGGGTGAGACTTAGCCTGGCTGGCAGCCTTAGCACGTGTGTAGGCCTTGATGGACATAGACACAGGAGGCCTAGCTGCCCCACGTGCTGGAGTAACTTTGTCCACCGGTATGGTGTCAGGCAAATCTTGGGCTTCGGTTTCAGGAGGAAAATCGACAACCGGCACCAGGGTAGCCTCCGGGACCGAAGTGTGCGGTAAAGTGGTGTCGTCGGCCTGGAGCGGTTGAATTACCGCCTCCGAAGAGACCGATGCACTCGCGGTAGGCTTTAGCGTGGTGTCGGTGGAAGTCACGGGCCGCGAATGTCGGTCCCGGTCCTTCCGTTTTTTAGAAATATGTGCTGTCGGTAGTTCCGACGGCATGATATAGGAGTAATTTTCCCCAAAAAAGTCTTCAGCAAATTCTGCCCGGCGCCTAAGTGTGCGCTTATTGAAGCAAGCACAGGCAGCACAGGCCGAGACGTCGTGGTCTGGGCCGAGGCAGGGAAGGCAGTAAGAATGGAAGTCCTTATGAGGTATTTGTTTACCACAAGACAAGCAATTATTAACTTTTGCAGTTTTATCTGACATCGGCTGAGGCAAGAAAAGGTTCCCCAACGGGGTACTTAGCTTTTTGATGACTTCGGATCTGAAAACACAGGAGCTGGCCAACCGGCACTTGCGAACTACTACTGCTTCGAGCACCGCGCGGCAAGAAAGACTGAAGAAGATGGTGTCGGCTGATGCTTTTATACCCCAGCCGCTCTGACGTCGGGGAAGAGGCGACATCAGCCGATGCCGGACCCAGACTTTGGAATCCGGCCGACCGAAGGGCTGCCTGAGGCAGGACAACCCATATGTCAGGACTGCAGTTGCATTCTTGAAGGACATCATATCAATTGATATGACCTATGTAACACGTTGCTACGGTGTTACTCTGTATGAATATTTCTCTTTGGGTCAAGTAGGCTACAGCTCTATTAGTATGCCTGACCCAGTTTGCATCTACATGCCTTTACCTATAAACTGTACTTACTCTGTAGAATGAAGCTGTGAAAATAGGTGATGGCTACCAGCCTAGCCAGATAGAAGTTTGTAAATAATTCTGTCATGTGTAAATATTAATGTAAGCCACAGGCTTGTTCTCTTAAATGTGAAGACTGCATTGGATATTGAACTGCAAAAATGTAACAACAGTGCACTCTGCTGTAAGAAAGCCAAGTCAAGCATTTTATGACAGTCTTTGATGTCAAAATTAGGAGCCGATACGTCTGGATGAAGGAATTCTGCCTATTGTCTTAAGACCAGAGTTAAAGACTAGAATTTGCATGTATAAATGTCGTCTATTGCTCTGGTTTCTGACCAGGTGTAAAGAATGTAAATGTAGTTTCTGTCAGCCTGGGAATACCAGAGAAGTGTGAAGAATGATGTAATGTGAAGCAGCTCTGTGTTATCAGTTTAAAGACAGAGATTCAGACAGCTCCGAGCATTTTGTCTTGAGAACATCCAACATCACCAGCACTGCTTTGCTCTATATGCAAGTTATTTAGAACTGTGTTTTCTCTTAGATATAGTTAGGAAATGGGAAGATTAGACTAGCTTGTTTTCTGCGATGTCAGAACTTTTGCTACTGTATTATTTTAAGTATTTCTCTGTGACCTCTGAACTCTTGACTAGAACTGTGTAGTAAGAAGTATTGTCTTGTGTTTTTATTATTTATTATTAAATATTTGTAAACCTTTCAACTGTGGCTGTTTTGTGCAGAGATAATGTAAACTCTAAGAGTACATTGCATGTATATAGTGATACTATAGCAAGTCACTCCAAATAACTCTTGACTGTTTGGTTGCACTTACCATTTGGATAATAATAATGCACAGTGATAATTGAACACCCTTTAGTAAGGGCCTTTCTAGTAGCTGATATATATTAGTGGGTGGTGGCAGCTGGTAAAACCTTTTAGACTAGGCAGAAAGGAGGCACAGCTGGAGAACCTGTGCCAGCCTTCCCCAGGAGTGTCTGTGGGGATGTATAAACTCTTATCTCAAAGTGCGAGTGTGCCAGCTACTTGGGCAGGGACACGAAGCACTGGCTGGACAGAGAGGGTACTGGAGGTTTTAGCTTGCCCACTAGCTGAGATCTGGACCCTATAGCTATGCCAGTGGGGGAGTCTTACTGGGGACCTGGAGGGAAAGGGAGAAACCAGCTTCAGTCTGACTGTGATCTCTGTGTGCTCTTAAGGGAAATTGTACTTTACTGTGTGTGTATTTATTATCCGTTCCCTATATGGACGCCCCTCACTGGTGTTAGTGGTGAGGACTGAGGCTCCTTGATTGCTGGGCCAGTGCACGAGCGTCACAGAAGCAAACAGCATTTAGTTGTGAATGTAAAAAAACTCGGTTAAAGCTCCCAGTGTTGTGCTCTACTGTAGAGCAACTACAACCATAATGGATCCAATGTATTCATTACTGTATACATGAATCCTTTTTATATGGCCTGGCAAGAGTAATTGTGATTACTGGGTTTTTCCTACAAAAGGGCAACAGACTCAGATGACTATGGTTAACAAATAAATAAAATTTCATCTAGGTGTCTCATTGTCATATTTGGTACCTTCAGCTGTTGGCTATGCTCGTAACCTCCACTGCTATGTCCTATCAATGTTCTCTCCTAACATTTTATACACCTACTCTTTCCTATCCTCTCACCTCGCATCTCACCTTCCACTCTTTCACAATAGCTCCATCTCTGTTTTCCACACTATTTCAAATCCAGCTATTCCCTCTGCCTACTCACACACCAAACATCAAACTAGTCTATTATTACAGAATTAACTATATCTCTTCTCTCAAGCTACTCCTTTTGAAACTGTTTATCAGGTGATGTTCATCCTAATCCTGGACCTATTTTCTACACATCTCCTCCAGCTTTCCCCTTTATCCACCCAAATATACACCCCTATAAATGGTTCTCAAACTACAACTTTGGCTCACACTATCCATAGTATCTATGAACATCCAAAGCATCATGAACAAAAATCTCCCCTGTCCATACTTGGATATCTCAATACTCCCCAGACATTCTATGTCTCTCTGAAAATTGGCTAAAGCCTCAGATTTCCAACAATGAAATCCACCACCAAGTTATAATATCATCCGACAAGATCAGACCAAAAAGAAAGGCAGAAGTGTTGACAATGTTTTCCATTCAGCTCTCCCTCCAACCTCTTTCGGTCTCAACTTCTGAGTTTCTCCTTGCAGAAATTCTCATAGCCAACTGTCACTTAAGTTTCTTACCTAATTATGGAAGGCATATACATAAAAAGAAGTACTCTTGTAGTACTAAGTCAGTAAGTTACCTTGCCCTATGTGATTCATGTCCAAGCTTTTACATTGGGAAGACTATTAATGCCCTTAGGACTTGGGTATATCAACATTTCTATATCATCAAAAAACAAGATCCCAAAAATGCTTTGGCTGCATAGTTTTTTATTTACCATCTTAGAGCATGTAGTAATGGGTGACAGGGGAGGTCCTTTAAATGACTTTTTAGAACTGCAAGAATTGAGATGGCAGTTCAGAACTAATGTCACTGAACAACCAGGACTTAACAGTAATATTTCCATAAGCCCTTTTCATAGGCTTAGGGCAGAGGGATATATATAGAACTATCTGACTTTATAACAGTAATGGCTTCAGATAGTTTCTTTATATATATATTTTGTTTTCTAATATTATGATGTATTTTTTTAAGGTTTGCATATTTTGCACAAAAAGTTGTTTTTATATGCGTTTTAAAAGTTCTGAATGTTGATTTGTTTTTGCCTGGAAGGGGATGCATATGTATTACCATGAATTTGTACTGTTCTGTTTCTAGTGGTTTATACCTTTTAGGTAATTGCCAATTAACATTAATGAATTTTAGGCAGGTATTTTAAGCTGGGTCAATACACACACACACACACACACACACACACACACATATATATATATATATATATACACACACACACATGTATATGTGTATATATATATATATATATATATATATATGTGGTTACTGGATGGGTTTGTTATTCTAATGAAGTTTTTTATTTAAAAAACAAAAGCGCTCAATAAACACTTTTGGTGGATCCTGGTGTACTACTTCTCTTTGTTTTTTTGAGTCTTATAATTGGTTCTTCCTCTATAATCTCCCACCAGATGATGAACATCTTTCTTAACACACTTGACTCCCTAGCTCCCTTACAGAAAGTAAGAGTCAAAACACACACACTGCCCACTGGCTAACACGAGCCACAGGAATCCTCATGAATCAGCGTGATTGTGCTTTGAAAAAATGGAATAAGTCCAAACTCCCACTGATCTCCAAAAATACAGGGCGTTATGTAACATATGCAAAAGAAATATCATCTCAGACAAACGTATTTCAACAATCCACTCAACAACCCCCATTCCAATCTGCAAAAATTCTGGCAAAATGTAAATAAGTTGCTATATCCCAGGTCTTCAGCACCTCCTAACTCCTGCCCTAATAGTTCAGCTTCTGAAACTGCTACAGTCTTAAATTCCTTCATTAACTCTATCCATAATCTTTAAAAAAAAAAAACAATATAGCAACACCCTCACCCCCCCTACCACTATCCATTCCTCTAATTTTACACAGACCTGTCCCCACAACTTACATCAAGTCCCTTCTCTCCAAACTTAAAATTTCTTCACCATCAGCAGATAACCTACCTTCCCACTTCCTGCAAATTGCTGCTAATTCCATTGCTCTCCCCATCTCCATTTTGATTAACAGATCCATTAGGGAAAATATGGTCTCAGACATATGGAAAAAAAATTCTTTATCATTCCTTTACATAAAGGTGGAAGCAAATAGACCCTTACAATTTTAGACCCATTGCTATACTACCTCTATCAAAAATAGTAGAAAAGTGCATTCACCAACAACTCCTTGATTATCTTGTTAAAGAAAACTTTCTAAACCCCACACAGCATGGCTTTTGCCCTAAACACAGCACTACTACTGCCCTGACCATCCTTTACTAACACAATAGCCATATCTTGTAAATATAACTTGCATGTCTCCTGCTTATTTCTCGATTTATCCAAAGCCCTTGACAAGGTCTTTCATAGTATACTCCTAGCTATGCTAGCATCTCCCAGCCTCTCTAACTCTACTCTTCTCCTGGTTCTTTAGCTATCTTACTAATGGACACCAAGCTGTGAAATGGCAATCTAACCTCTCCTCCTTTCTACCTGTTCATACTGGGGTACCTCAAGGCTCCATCCTTGGACCCCTACTATTTAACATCTTCATCAGTGATCTTTACTTTGCTTGTCCACACTCAGCTGTTATTCAATATGCTGCTGATTTCACAATCATCTCCTGCTCTGAAGATATCACTCACCTCCATATCCTTACCCAAGTATCTCTTCACTCTATTGAAAACTAGCTGAACTCTAACCAACTTATACTTAAACCCCAAGAAAACAAAACGTTTATTCCTTCCAAAAAACATGCAACATCACAAAGACACCTTCTCTGTCTCTTCCTTAAATAATACAATCATCATCATACTGAAACCCACACTAAACTGTTAGGTGTCATAATTGACCACCACCTTAATTTTGATCTACATATTCTGCAAAGCGTAACACACCAAAAATTAGGCCTCCTATATAGACAAAAAACATTCCTCACTAATTCTTCTAGACTCTCCCTAGCATAAGCACTCCTACTACCAACTCTAGTCTATGCTGCCCCCTTATACACATTCCTCCAAACTAATCTCATGACTAAATTAGAACATACATATAACAAAGTTGCCAGATTCGCTGCTAACTTGAATGTCGCACTCATCACTGTATAGGCCTAAAAAACCTGCACTGGCTTGAATTTCAGCATTTACTACTACTCCCCCAATTGACCCTATTTCATTCAGTCTTACAGACACCATCATCCTGTCCTTTGCTCTCCGCTCTTGTCCAGCCACACATCCCAAACTGTGCAGTTAGTAGTTCACTTCAGCACCAGTTACAAGTCAATGCAATACTAATATTGGTAAACTTCTTTATAGTCATACTGTAACCTCAGCCTGGAATAAGTTACCTCTATATGTCAGGACTATTACTAATCCCAATGGCTTTAAATCTGCCCTAAGAGACGGCTTGTATTCATCCTGGACCTGCCATTGTAATGACCCAACATAACTGCAATGCTGGCTCCTACTTAGCTACCCACTAGGATATCCTTCTTCACTAACTGACTGTCTCAAGCAAAAGCTATTCCTCCTCATGTTTTCACCACTTTCTCCCCTCTTCTGCCTTTCTTGCATGTTACACTCTTTAAAACTATTCCTACTTTATTATATAGAAATGGGATGATAACTTGTTACTCTCTTCATTGTATTATTGGGTCCCAGGTTTTCTATTTTTTATTCTCCTTGATAATCATTTGTATAATTCGTTTTTGTAACTTGAACTACTTCATATATTGAACTTCCTTCATCTTTTGTACCTTGATACTGTTGATACTGTGGTTTTAAATTGTATCTGCTTTGGAGCTTTTCTCCTCGGGTCTCTACTGAAAATGGACTTCTGCTCAGACGGGCTAACCAGGTTAACAAAGGTCAATAAATAAAATAACTGCATGAACCACAAATGTATCCCAACAAATAAGAAAATGAATTAGACTTGAGCAAAACATAAGTTGGTCAGTTTGCAGAAACCTGTACTAGGCACTGGTCAAGTTTTGTCTCATGAAATGTAAGAAAGAACGGGAAGGCACATGCAGGTGTTGTCCCATAAAATATAAATGAGTGACTGAGGAACAGGCCTGAGCAGAAAACTGCTGAAAGTGTCTTGAAAGCTTGTAGCAGGATATCTACCATAGATCTGTAGCAGGGGCATTTGAATATCTGAATGTATGAGTGCTAATACCTGTATTGAATCTAAATTATATTTCCTGTTAATCTTTAAATATACAAGTTTTTATTATGGTATCTCAGTATTATAAGCTGGTATTACAGTCATTCACGTTATTTTGCTTTATAACTTTTCAACACAACAAACATTTTACTCTACAGTGCAGGGTTTATTTAACAATGATTCTATTTATCAAACTAACATATCCAGTAAATACACATCAAAACTGCCTGTAATGGATATGTTTGTCCAGAACAGGAAAAAAGTATTTTTTAATAAATTTCACCACTAAGCTCAATGTTAAAAAAAATTCAACTTTCCTTAAGTTTTCACTCTTTATCCTTGTGATAATGTACAGGCCTTACAACCATATTACGAAAAAGGAAGGAAGAAGGAAAAGAAAAAGCATAGCATATAAAATTAACTAGATTGAAAACTGCACTCCTGGAACTCCCAAAAATAGACTAAATATGCTGGACTACATATTATTTGCAAAACCATCAAAAAATTCCAAAATAATTTTACACAAACTGTGAAATCACACTCAAATTGGTACTTAAGATCCATTCCAAATTCTTATAGTCTATAGGATTTAAGTTGCATAACAATATCTGCTTAATCAAAACAAGGAGCAGCATAAATAAAACATTGTTTTTAACTCCCCTGTTTTACCTTAAAGATCTGAGGCATAGCCATATAGAAATGTCTCTGCTGCTCAGTGTTAAAGTTCTGCAGTTGAGCTGCGTATTCATTCTTGCTCTCATCAGCCATGTGCGTACGCAAATGCAACTGCTGTTTAGCCTAAAAAACAAAACAGAAAATCTGTGTATCAAACATGTGCTGTTACTGCCAAGGAATGTACTAAGTAAAGCAAATACTGTACAGTAACCCAGTAAAAATAAAAAGCACATTTATTTTTGCCTGCTCATCGTTATTTAACATTCTTAAATAGGAAGTTATGCATTATGATTTTAATTTTTTCTAATAAAATGTTTCAAAATCAGGAAAACGTGTACATATTTTCTAAAGTTACTGCACATAACACAATCACTGTACTGACCCGGATTCTGTTAGATTTAAAATGCATTATTGTAATAAAAACAACAGATTCTGAATCTGAATATGTTCCATAACTTTATCACTGTAACTGGTATTTCAAGATTTTACTCATTTACCCAATCTCACCCCCCCCCCTCACCACGAGGGAAAACTGTACAATAATAAAACAGGTGCAATTTGGGGCCTACCTGAATTTGCAACACATTTTATCCTAGCAACTGCATGAGATTTGCAATACTCTGAAGAACCATCTAACAAAAATGTATGTAACTTCACGAGAAAATGTTCTATACTTACAAACTGCATAAAGTGACATCACTGAAGGTCAAATTGTGACTCACTCCAAGGGTGAAATGAGCTCTATCACCACACAAGTAGTGTGCTTTACACCAATGTATTTTTTTCATACTGCTTGAAATATAAAACATGCACACAGTAGAGTTAATGAATTTAAATTGCCCCATTTAGTTTCTCTTGCTTAACCCCTGATGCCATCACATTTCAGTGAATCTCAGATTTTATTATCAAAATTGCTTATATACCTTCTAAGTCCTAAGTTATCCAAATGTCTCTCAAATGTGAACTGAAGCACAAATCAAGGGATTGGTCACAAATGTCAATTTAACTAAACACAGCAGCAGGTAAATAAGTGAAATCAGAGGAAAATAAGTCCATTACATTGGTAGACTACACATCTCAGCAGTGGCCCAGTAGCTCTTGGATTGTAAAAGAAGATTTATCTGACAAAAGGCATCCACTTTCCTCTGGAGGTGGATTATCTCCAAGAATGAATACTATCACTACTACTGCATTTTCTACAGGCATAAAATTCCAGATTTTAGAAGAGAACAAAATATCTATATCCCCCTCCCATACTAACCAGCAGTCATCCAAGTAATGAAACCAGGAATGCATGGAACCAAGAAATTGGCTATTATCCCAATTCCATATAATTTCTTCCTCTAAGACACTCATAAAAATGTCTGCATATTTTGGGGCAAAATTAGCCCACAGGGGATATTTGGTAACTTTGCCTGTGAATGCCCTTTACACCAGCATCCCACATACAGGCGGGACAGGAGGCAGTTAGACATTTCTTAGAGAAGTAAGGTCAATATAAATTGGAATTTAATGAATTTATTCTGGCTCTGTTAACACTAACAAAAAATATTTCTTTCTTCCAGGAATCCTGTTATTTACAAACGAGTGTTACTGCAATGGATGCTAATTTTTACCCCAATATATGCACAATGTTTATGGGTTTCTTAGAGGAAGAAATTATATGGAATTGGAATAACAGCCAATTTCTTGGTTTCATGGATTCCTGGTTTCATTACTTGGATGACTGCTGGTTAGAATGGGAGGGGGATGTATATTTGTTAAGTAGTTCTCTTCTCTTTTTAAATTCCAACAGGTTTGGCATTTAAGTTTGATGTTCAGTACGATCAATATATGTAGCACAATTTTTAGATGTTCACATAAAAAAATAAAAAATTGAAAGATAAGTTCTCTTAAGACTACTGTTTACAGAAAAAACATACCATAAAAATGCTTTACGAGCAGATAGTTGTCATGCAAGACATATAATGAGAAACATTCCCACATCACAGTTTAAGGTTACAAATAATTTGTACTGATTTTGAAACTTACAATACAAAAAAGTGAGGATCATCAAACTAAAGCTTCACAATTTAAAGATGGATGTTGGGAAACTGTCTACAGTAAAAAACACTTTAAATACAAAGATACAGTAGATGAACAGAACAACACTAAATCTAGGTTTTATATTAACATCCAGTTCCAACACATACTGAAGCTAGGAAATCAGACAGACATTTTGTGGCATTGTGGGTAGTGATAAAATTTTTGAAGGAAAGGTGGAAAATAGACATATTTTTGATTATATGAATGGGAGATTGTTGGGACAATTTTCTAGCTTTAAACCTGTGAACAAACCATACCAGGTTAAACAGGGCTAGTGGGTTGTATGCCTTGTGGTAACTGTGTGTATTGTTCAAGTGTGGCTAAGACCAAATATTTTACTTCGGTCAATACTACTTGTACTTTTGAGAGAATGGGTTTGATTACTTGCACTACATCTTGCATTGTGTACATGGCTATATGTCACTGTGGCAGTTTCTGTGTTGTTCAAACTTCTAACAGAAATTTCATTTTGCTACACATTTAAATTGATATACATTGTAAGAGAGAGAAAGCAAATAAATTAACTACGACATACTACTCCAAGTTCTTTTTTCACTGGTACAGACAGTGTTGGGTGACATTATGAAGTCATTTAAACATGCCATTTTTAACTATCTGGAAAGAAAAAGGATTGCTAACTTAGGTGCTTTGTTAAAACTGGGTTTAAATGAAGAATTTTGATATTTATTGATATGTATTTAATATGCCTCTATTAATATATGTAAGCAAATATTTTCTTATATGTCCAATAATGACTGTATGAAAATATATATATTTTTTTACAATTGTAGCAATTATATGCCAATAGATGGTATGCGAGCAGTTTTATAAAAAAGTTTATATGCTCAAGCTATTCAATCTTTGGGTGAAAGACGCAATGACTGTATTCAAATGATTCAAATTAGGTTTCCCCACAACACTGATAAAGACTTCTTAGCAAAACCCTGGGTCTGTCATGGGATTATTGTGGTTCTTTGGGGTTTATTAAACAAGTTATTTCTTCACCATGTGAATGCTGGAAATTGGTTTGGTGAAAAAATATATGTATATATATATATATATATATATATATATATATATATATATATATATATATATATCACTTTTGGAACATTAAAATATTTGCTAGATTGGGGCACATACTGAACACTTTGAATCAATTTAGCTGTGTCCTCAACCATACAAAAGGAACACACATTTTTGTGATTGCAGTGACCTGATGTCTTGTTTAACTGGATCACCATTTCACTGAAGTGTGTGCTCTGAGTGAGATGATGGTACAGTGGGGATTACAATTCTCCTCTTTACCCACTATTGTGTGATCCCTAAACTACTACATTTAAAGTTACACAACTGTTTGGGGCACAAACTTATGTGGATCTTGCAAGCAAAACCATTGTGTTTCATGCTTTATTTTATGTACAAAGATTTCAGTACACTGAATGCTATACTTCAGAACATCTCAATAAAATTATACAATCTCCAGCTTAGTATATTTCATATGTACAGGTACATAGCTGTGTGGTGGTGGAGGGATGGGTCAGGTGTTCTGTGTCTCTTGACTTTCAACAGATTAAGAGTTGATGCATCGATTCCTGAGCAACTGTTTATTTGATGTACTTTAGGCTTTTCCCGGTTAGGGGTCGCCACAGTGGATCACCTTGTCTGCTCATGACTGACAGTGGAGTTTTATGGTGTCGAGTTGCCAGCCCAGCGCCCAACCTTCCACAGAACGCACACACATGAACACACTCGCGCCTAGGGCCAATTTAGAGCGTCATATCCAACATTTAAAAAGCAAAGGATATTCAGTGTCTTCTCTCCTTTCCTCAAGACTATATTGGATTTTATACCACTAAAGGACTGGACGTGATCCATCTTGGCTATCTGAGATTCAACCCAGCAAAAATGAGGCAATAGTGGTTCATAACACCATCTGTCCATCCCAACGTCCTTTCACTTATAGAGGTAATCAAGTAAAATATATATAACAAGTTTGCAATCTGTGCATTGTTCTTTACAACAGACTTGCACGGAAATGCTATGTACTGGCTTTTGTAATGCACAAGAAAAACAGTCCATGGATCTGCAACCTTATTACATCTACAGATCTTTACAGTGAATCATGCTCGCCTATCATCTCACTTAGATTACTGCAATGCTCTCAGACTACAGTTCTCAGAAGGTGATATGTCACATCTACAGAAACCACAAATTTTTGCATTGATGCTGTTACTGGGTGCTTCTGTTCTAAAAGTCTAGCTCAAAAGATTCTGGATGTCTGTCTTTTGCTTATTTGGTGACAGACCTCTGAAATCAACTACCTTCTCTGATTAGTGACTGCAATTCACAGACCTCATTAAGAAGCTCTCTTAAGTAGTCTTTTCAAAAGAATATACCTGAACCACAATAGATACACTAGTCTCAACTGTCAGTTTTTTCCCCTAATATTATTTTTATTGTGTTGGGGCTCTGCACTTTGTAGATGTTTTATTTTAATATTTACTATCTGATTTTTTAATGATAAACATTTAGCAAATCAACAATGAAATGTAGTAAATAGTGTGTGTGTGTGTGTGCGTGTATATATATATATATATATATATATATATATATATATATATATATATATATATTCAAGTGTGTATATATAGATTCGCTTCAGAATCTCGAAATTCAGAAACATCAAACTTCAAACTTCATATGATTGAGACCATATGATTGATGTTTCAGAATATCGAAATTTCAAAAATAAAAAAACAAACACAAATTTAAATGTTTCTGCAGGGGGGGAAGCCCCCTCACACCCCCCTACTTAAATATTCCAATTCAGAGATTGCACTACAGGGAGGTAAAGGGAAATCTCCGATTCTGCGCTGTATGCAGATCTCCATTCACAATGCTGGGATTCTGAAAGTTCGATCATATGGTCTCAGCCATATGAAATTCAATCTTTCAGGATTTCGGCATTGTGAAGTATTTCTGTATACATTCATGTGTCTATCTACTTATATAGCTATATATCTACACGCACACGAGCGCACACACACACACTGATGTGCACACTTAACCAACATCACAAAAATAAATACATGGTGGTCAGTAAGACAACAAATGTGTTCAAAGTTTGATGATGAAGACAAATGATGACTACTGGATTCATCTAATCTGCTAACGTTCATGTATACTAAAGCAGTGGAGCCAAGCAGACTTCTAAACAGCAATTCATTACTTCCAACTGAAAAAAGGCATACATCTGCCCCATGCAATTTTTTCATTATTTGTTTTGGCTATCATTATCTCTTACTGCCGATTTATGTCCTTTCCCAGTTAGCTCACTGTATTTCTCTCCCTCTCCAGGATCACCTCTTGTAGATCAAGGAAGGGACAAGGGTCCTGGCTGAACTCACCTATGATCCTGTTTGTGGGCCTCATTTCAGCAGAGAGAAAACTGTCTTCAGTTTCTATAACATGCCATTTCCACCTTTAGAAAAGCAAGAGCAAGGGATGGGCATCACATACACACATCAGTGCAGGCTTTTAGGATATGGGGAAAGGAAACCCTAGCTGGTGGGGAGAAAGCATGATGGTTGTAGGCATCTCCTTCCACCCTCATGCACTCCAGTACCTCAGCAGCATGTGTGTCATTGGGACACATGCCAATTTCCACCTAGGCATGGGCTGACCACATCCAAATCCCCAGTCCCCTTGCACCAGGACAGGTCAGTTTACACAGGTCATGCATTCCACCAGTTACTGCCCCAGCTCCTTCAGTACCAGGGATGCTAATCAAACTCAAGTCATCTAGGCCACAGTCAAGGCTTCACACTCTCTCTCTCTGTACCCCACAAACTCAGGGAGCATCATGTATTCCAGAAGTCAGTTTAAACACAGTTGCTCCAATAATCAAATGTCTCTACTGAGAAGATACTCCCATGTCACCTCACTTTTAAATTCACCTGACGTCATACGTTCTCATATTATTTTTGTTTCTGAAAGATGATTAGAAATGCTGAATCAGCATGAATATGAAAGACAGAACACTTGAAAATGAAGTCCAAGGTCTCTCAAAAATGGGAAATGAAGACACATTTTCACTTAAGGATGTGCAATTTCTACATGAAAATAATTAAGCAACAGAGGATATGGGGCAGAAAAAAGCTTTCCCCAGTGCAAAACTTAATTTAAAATACCACCAGAATACATTTTATATAATACCAAAATGTTATCTTGAAGTTCTACAAAATGGAAATTGCCAGCACAACTTACTACTATTACTACTTATTACTAATTTTAATTTGTCTCTAACTCTGAATTCACTTGTGGGTAGACATGCTAATATGATCTTGTTTTCTTGTAAAGCTGTGGTACAGCTGAAGTGTTGTCAACTCATGGTTCCATTCATAATGGAAGTAGTGAGAAATACTGGCAATATTGAAAAATGTCAGATTTTTTTTTTTTTTTTTGCAGTGATGGCGTTACATGCGTTTCCTACGTGTATTTAACATCAGCTATGAAAAGTTATTGGAAAATGGTGCACAATTAACTAATTTAACTTAGCCATTTTAAAAAGTGATACTTAGTAAGTTTCAGGTCCTTCCTCATGTCAGCCAGGGTGTCCTATTTATTGGCTTGTAAAGCACAACTAATTAAAGCAACTCTGGTTATCAGATTTACTCACATTCAGACTTATAAAAGGTTAAACAGGTTTATGACCCCAGTAAATGGAAAAAAAAGCTTAAGCTTGCTCAGAGTTAAAGAGAGTTAAAGATGAGTAATGAGTTATACATACCATATATAATATGAAATGTAAAAATGTAAAAGAGTTGTTGCTTCCTTTTCCTTACCAAAATACTTTCCAATGTGATAGGCATTGTGATGCAATAGCAACACTCCTAACGAAAAAAGTCAAACAGCTCCACAGCAGGTTTGCACACTTAAGATGAAGAGTGAGAAGAAGAACAGAGTGAGAAAAAGTATAATATATTTATTTTTAATGAGAACATATGGAGATAATCCTCTAGGGTGTTAGAAATGACAGATTTTGGCAGTATTTTGAGAATATTAGGTTACATTACTGGAACCTTTGAGCTGTAGATGGTCATCCATTATACACCTGGTTTTACAGCAAACATAGTAGAAATCAGAACTTTTAATATTTATCCGGGAATGCTTGTGATAACATTTGGAAATAAAGTCTCTATCCTCAAAAAAGCAGGAAAGATATATATGATAGAGTATATTCTATCAAACATAACTGTTTAAGAAACTCACCTTTGGGACAGTGACAGTGACAGAACACATAGTGAAATACATTTCTGTATTTTAGTATACTAAAGCATTCACATTTGAAACAACCAGGGATTTTCTTTTCCTAACATCTTTATTAAATCATATTTTAATTTGCAACAACGGTTGACCTATAGTAATAGAAAAGAAAGCAAACAAAGTATAGTTGTGCATTTAACTTGCCATAATCATAGATGTTTGAGTAGATCAATGTTGCAGTACTGAGACTTGGGACTTCCTGCCATGCAGATGCCTCTGGCCAGCCTGAACATCAGAGTCTTTTCACCATCCACCAGCTGTCAGACTTCCTCGGCCATTCAACAGTGTTAGCCAGTGCCATACGCAGATCCTTCTTGTCTGAGTTAAGGTCGAGCATGACCTGCCCAACCATTCCTACTATTAGCCATGGGTTCTACGCTGTGGAGTAAGGGGAGGGGATAAATGGGATCAGGGGCCCACCCAAACCTGAAGTAGAAAGGGAACAGAGAAGGGGAAAAGGTACCATAACAATGATCTATTCAAACATTGATAATTATGGTAGATACACAGTTGTACTGTGTTTATTGTAGTGAATGTTGCAGTACTGAGTCTTGGGAATACTCCCAAAGCTTCTTAGTTATGTGGTAGGGAGCAAAGGTTATCTGGGGACAGAAGCGGCTGCAGGATAGCAGAGGCAAACCTGGATCTCATTCTAGAGATGGTCTCCTGGTGAGAGTCAAAAGAAGGGAAAACCAGTGTTGCCTGGGCCAAAAGCTAACTATGAGAATCATTTTTGGCCTGTCTGACTTCACCTTTTGCAGATCCCTGGAGATGAAGGGTAGTAGTGGAAAAGCATAGCGAAAGAAGTCTGTTTTGGAGAAGACATCTCCTCTGCATGATCCTTTCTGCTGGGCTCATGAGCAAAATTTGCTTAACTGCTTGTTTTCTGTGGAAAGAAAAAGGTCCATCTCTGATACTATCCAGTTGTGTGAGAGGTCCAGAAAGAACTCTGTTTTCAACATCCATTTGGTGGGGTCCAAGAAATTTCTTCTTAGAGGTCTGCCAGCAAACTGCCCATACTGGGGATGTACGAGGCTATGTGTATTACCTTCAGTTGCTCGGTAACCAATCAAAGTTCCACTGCTAGTCTGCATAGGGGTATGACTATTCCCCCCACCGTTCAAGTACCACATGACTGTGGTAAGTTTAAAAGAAGATTTTTTTTTTTTAAGTAAAATGAGCACTGTAAAGCTCTGTGTATGAAGGGTATAAACTGTGGCAACTGTTTGCCACAGTTTAAAAGTATATTTTTTTAATGCTAAAACATGAGTGGCATAGAAATCAATTCTGACAGGGTGTGAACTGTAGCAACTGGCTGCTACATTTGTACCAAGCAGTTTACTACAGTTTAAAAGTAGAAATTTATTTTAAATAACATGCTGAAGGAGGGTCAGGAGGCATCTGCCAGTAGAAGGAATGATCACTTTTTTTTTTTTTTTGCTCTTCACTTGAATAAGCTGAGGGAGCTGGGCACTGGCTTGGTTCATAGTACCGGAAAAAGGAGCTAGTCAAGCCAGCTACATTTCTGTATATTGCTATTCATAATTAAGAGCTTTTAGCTGCATAATGTTTGTGTAGTGCATGGAGTGAGGTGATTACACTATGATATTCGAAAACAGATATCAGTTAAGCTCTAGAGTGATGCAAGGCTCAACCTTAACAAATTTTAAGCAACCTATGCATAAGTTAAGTAGGTCTGGGCTTAGGCTAGGCAGTAAAATATGTCAACACTGATGAGCAAATGAAAGTGGCAGAATTAAAGATTTGTTTCTGCCTGATATCCAGTTTGATAACATGCCCCTGACTTCCTGTTATGAACTTAGAAATTTACTACAAGAATAAGATGCGTTGCCTGCATTTTCAGAAGGATAAGAAGTCTGAAACTTAAATGCTTGTCATTATTTAGTGATCTTAATCCAAAGTAATTTGTCCGAAAACCAAGAACTTCATGAGGCACTGACCAAATATTTGAGGCAAAAATTGGGATAAGTAAGAGGCATGGCAGGTGAGTGGAAACCTAAGGGACTGAGTTACATCGCCTTTCTGACAGCATTCACTAAGTGCTGTATGGCTTTGAAAGCCAGTAAAACTCTAGTGCATTTTTTTTTCTTTTTTTACTGCAATTACTGGTACATACCAAGTCTGTTAGGATTACTATCCCCCTCATAATCCTCTACATTATCTTCTATTTAGTCTCTTCCTACATATTCTTAACAGAATAATTTTTATTTCAAACACCTAAATACTTCAGCTTACCATGCCACCATAAGCACTGGTACTGCTGAACTAATACAAGCATGAGTGCATACTTAACCACTTTTGTTTTATTTTCATTTTATATTCCAAAAAGATATGCAACTGTCTCAAAAACATTTAACACCAAATTGTTATTTTCTGGATTTATCAAGTACAAAATATCATCTGCAAATAAAGCTAACCTTCCTTGATTACCAGTTATATCCTTTAACTTGTGAATCCTGCATTTTCTTTGCTAACATCTCTAAATATAAAACAGGTAACAGAAAGGAAAGCAGACACACCTGTCTTATTCCTCTGTTCAAACAAAACTTGTCATAAAACATCCCTCCCACCTTAGTTCATGCTTCCAACCCTTCATACATCCCCTCACTATTAATATATTTGGGAATACAAATGTTATTTCTGCCCACTCAAACTCCTACCTTACTCTGCTGAATGCCTACCCTGCATCCAAGACTCATCAATAACAGCAATGCTTTCTTGCACTCCACCATTGGGTTGTCAGTGCTCTATTAATATTGACAAATCTTTGCCTCTCCCCCACAAAACAACACTGGTACAGATCTATAACATTTGGTAACCTTCTTTGCCATTCTCTTATCAAATACAGACAAACACTTTATAATCATGGCTTAAAACTGAAATGGGTCTACATGAAGCCATAGTTTTCCTCTGTTTGGGTAATACAGCCACTACAACTTCCTTCCAGGATGCTGACATCCTTATCCAAAGGGATAATTTAAAATGTCAGTCAATCTCTGGATGGCGCAGTGGTGGCGTTGTCGCCTCACAGCAAGAGGCTCTCCGGTTCGATTCTTGGCTGGGATTCGTGTGGGTTTCCTGCGGGTGCTCCGGGTTCCTTCCACATTACAAAGACATATGTTTGGAGCATTTCTCTCTGGGCTTCCGCTGAAAATTAGCTTCATTCCAAGTTGGATTTTGAGAGCATAAACAAGCAACTTTTCTCAAGACTCACCAAGATGCAGCAGCTCTAGAAAAAGTGTCAGCATCATAAAAACACTCAATGAATGTTAGATTACAAAGAAGCAGATAAAAAAACAGGCATTCAAACAATGTTACACACTTCAGAAGACAGGTTAGCAATCAACTATATGACATTCTCAAAAGGCAAAAGCAAAAACTAACATGTGAGTTGGGTAGTTTAAAATTCTGAATGTTAACATGGCAGAAGAGTAAACTTTCTTCCAAAATTTGACAAAAGGTTTGCCATTCTTATCAGAGGGAATGAGATTAGCATTAAAAATCTGTTTAAACAGAAGCAGTTCTGTATAATGAAATCACTGCAGGGTCTGCTTTAGAGTTATAAATCAGTTACTTGCAAGTCTGAGGTACTTTCTATAACCTATGAGACTTTATAGGAGAAGGAGGTTAACTGCCAGGTAAGCTGCAAACTGTTAGGAAAACATCTTCTAGAGCAGATAAAACAGAAGGGGAAACTGCAGATTGTGGAATATTCAAATGTAACAAAATTTTGAAGGGGAAATAGGAATTTCATTTTATTCCCAAATAAATAACACGTTCATTCTTGTTAAAATCTCAGACAAAAAGTTCTGTATTTTGTATGGAAATCTGATGCAACAATTTTTTCAGAATCAGACTCTATAGCTATTAAAAACCCTGAAGCACAACATTCTCCTTCTGATCCCTGCTTTTCTGACTGAAAATCTGAGTCAGAGAGAGAAGGATCTCCTTTACTTTTTCAGCTAGAAGAGGAGTTTGCCATATTAAATACAAAAATTAGTTCACTAGTAAATCCCAGCAAATCTTCCCTGCCCACAGAAACTGACAATGGAGAAATTGTATTTACTTTTCTAGGGAACACTCTACAACAAGACCAAACCAATTCAGGCAAACTAGCCAAAGGATCAGGCACACTTTCTCAGCTATGCAGTGGACCTTCACCCATCCCTCCTCCCAAGACCAACACAAGTGGTTTGCCTTTGCTCCCAGAGGACATTCCCATTCTATTGCCAAATAGGATGCCTCTAGCTTCTGGTCTTTTGTGGCTATAGGTGCTACACTAGAGGGACTGGGAGAAAATAATGAGTGGTCCTTGCAACCAACTGTGGCCACAGCAAAGTCGCCCATCAGTGGCTGATGCTCAGACGGAGCAAGCCTGCCACCCAGAGTACCTACTGACCTTATTTTTGCTTGTGGATGGGGAAAGCAGGAACCAAAGAGACCATTAACTACTCCATGAGTTTTGCTAAGAAGAAAGCCTTGATTGGTAACAGGAGCCTGGAAGAGCTAGTAAACATCACAAGGGAAAAAATGGTTTTGAGGTAAGAAAACCCACTGATGATTCCAAAAAGCAAAAGTTCTGCCCCTAACACACACAAAAAAACACACCAACATAAAACAAAGTAAAAAAAAACAGATTTTCACGCAGTTTCTTTACAAAAGCATTCACAAGTACAAATTCTCTGACAAGTAATAGTCTGAGAAACTGAATACCCCTAGCTTAAATAAAATATTTCACAGAAAAGCATGTTTCTTCAGAAAAAAATTAAGTTTTTCTCTAGCAGGAAATTTATCTGTCCTGCATTGCCTGCACTGAAAGATTGCTAGACGACAGTCAGCATAAAAAGCCTACTGTAGAGCACTTCAGCAGCAAGAAAGTGGCAAACTTTTTGGTGCACTGTTTCAATTTCTTTTTTCAATTATCTTCATTTTATTTATATGAAGCTGTGCTTGAGCTCCTGGGAGTTAGGGTGCAAGAAATGTAAACTTACATTTTTGAAAATCTGGCCAGTTGATCTTATCCTTTACAAAATATAAATCTAATAGCTTAGACCACTGCAACAGTGACCGACTGTCGAACATCTAGTTTTGTGGACTTGAACAGCTGAAGTATTCAAAGAGTTGTGTGCAAGAAGGAATTACCATCCCAGATCCATCACTTTGTGGTGATTTGAAACATGTCAAATAAAAGAAGATACTAACAGTGGCATGGAAGCCAAAACAGTGGTTAACTTCTGGAATAGACCAGGAGTCATCTTCGTCGATCAGAAGAAAGAGAGCTCAGTTAATGCCAGTGACAAGACTGAGCAGGCAGAAGAGACAGAGGTTACAAGTGAACTAAGTAGCACAGATAAAGATGCACTTAAAAATGGTGCAAGATCATTTCAGGAAATGGTCTAGGCTTTGCAGGTAGTGCAAAACCATCTGAAAAGAGCGACCTTAGAAACTGGTGTATCAAGATTAGCCTTGGAGAATGACAAAGAGCTGATCTGATTTTCTGAAGCCTTTGGTACTGTATAAATACAATCTTAACTGACAATGAAAATCCAGCGAGTGAAATATGTACTCACCCCATTACCAAAATTCAGAAAGAAGACTGGCAAATGAATGGATTGATTCAGATTTGACTCAGAGGTCACCTTAGGCAAAAAAGATGGATTTGTCCCCAATTAAACCCTATCCTTATGAAGAATAAGGTAAGGAAGACTGCAAGACAAAGTCTAAAGCCAAAAGACTCATCAGGATGAAGTTGCTGCAATTAAGAAAATAGTCTTCTACTATAAAAACTAAGTCCACAATAGCACCAGGTTCAAAAGGTGCCCTAGTTATGGCTTGTAGTAAGACAGATGCATCCCAAGGTGGAACCAGGTGTCTTAAAGGAGGGCTCAGAAGAAAGGTATTAGGTAACCTTGGGGAAGCTAAGGGAATATGGCCCTGACCAGCATGGAAATTGCCACCAGCTGTAACTTAATTGTACCAGATCCAGAACAAGATCCAAAACTCAATGAGGTGCACTTGATGTTGTAAGGGGTGGCAAATGGGTTCCAACAAAGGTGGTCCCAGCACCTGAATGGAACCCAGCCCCTCTAGGGCAGCATCCATTAATGTTTCCCCCTCTGTCCTGGGGGGGGGGGTACTGTCACTTGGAGTGTCCTGAACAAGCTGCTGTGACTTATGGAAGAATAACCACTTCCCACCCTTCTGATCATGCAAAAAGTTCCACTGGGAGGATTGAAAAATGAACTTCCATGGCATATGAACTTCCATGGCATACATCTTGCTGTCCTTTTTGCTCCTGGTGAAGATGTCCTTGACTTGAGTGCCAAAACAAAGTGGATGCATCACAGGTGCCATTAAAGGATGCTTTGAAGCACTTACCAAAACTACAGTAGAGCATCCAGCCATGATGCCAAACTGAGATGCTGGTGCCTGTTGCCCTAGCCATAACATCCCCTGTACTGGAAATGAGATGCAGGGATATGTTTGACATCTTCAGCATGATTCCCAACAGCCTCCATGGACTTGCAAGTCTCGATTATTGGTTGGGACACTACTGACTTAGAAACCTTGTTAATCAAGTCACTCTGAAGTCTAGACAGGTGTGCCATATAGTTCAGCACATGGAGAAAGTTAGCTAAAGTATAGGTGTGCTTCCCCCACTGTCACAACTCGCCGTTTGAAGGATGAAGAAATGCACTCTCTTCTGAAAGGTCATCCTTGGTGGCTGTGGCAACAATAATGGCATTGACCACACGTCCCTTTCTCCAATGAGACCTTTCCTCGGGTGAGACTAATATTTTATCTGGTTTCCCAGGTATATGCTCCACCACGTCATGTTCTGTCCATGCCCTCCTGAACACCAGTTGATAAGCACATCAGAAGGGGGTAACACCCAAGTCATGGATGGCCCTGCACTAAAGACTAAAACACAGACACTTGAGCCAAATTGGACTTCAGTGGTCCAACTCCCCTATCTCATCCAATTCAAAAAGGCCACTAAAGGAGGCTCACCACTGGGGGGATTTTGGAGATCTTTCTACCTCATCAAGGTCACAGTCCTCTGATAAAGGCTCCTAGGGGGAATCCAAGAGCCTCCGTTTTACACTGATGCTTCTTGTGCTCCACCAGGGGATGGGAGACTGGGGGTGTTCCTGGTCAGGGTCTGCAAAATGCCCTGTAGTACAGGCTGTCGTTAGACAAAGTGATCCTAAACTGAAAATCAAGGAAGACAAGTAGATTAGGATGGATCCGATACAGCATGTGATAACCCATTCACAGAGAGGGACAGAATCTCTCCACAACTTCAAAAGCTGATACAGAGGCCTGTCAACTGGGAAAGGACCTTCACTGAACCACAGGTCTAGAAGAAGCCCCCTGTCCCAGCCACCGACAAAGTCAGATATAAAGCAGAGAATGTAGCCAAGCTGTCCACAGCCTAAGCACCTATGGGGCAAGGACAGCTATGAAAGCCTCAGAGTTGAGCCAGAGCCCTTGGCTGTGGTAAGCAGATGGCTAGAACACAGTACAGTACATCAGGGTAGGCATATGCACCAATGAGGGAACCACATGGACAAAAGTCAGAACAGGAATACTGGTGCTGAAGGATGAACAAGTGAAGAAAAAACAGGGTAAGGGGAGGAAGATATAGCAGAAGTCAGACAAACTTTCAAGAGCACTGAAGGGCTTGCCTGAGAAAAGTCCCCTATTGTCCTGACTCTGCAGACCACCCCTGCTTCTAGAGTAGAGTCCACTGAAGTTCCTCCTCCTGCCTTGGTGAAGTACTGCCACTTGGAGTATCCTGAACAGCTGCTGTGACTTACAGAAGAAATAACCACTTCCCAACCCCCTTGTTGCTCAAAACACACCAACCAGCCAGCTTTCAAAAGCTCTTGTGCCTTCCCACATTTCTACTCAAACTGCTGACTGAATAGCCCTGAGGAGAGAAAAATCAGCAGTCATAGTGGAAAATCTTCAGGACTTTCTTGCCTAATAGTTAAGTGGTGGCACACTCATCCTGAACTAACCAAAGAAAAAAGCCAGTACACCACTAGGGGGATGGCAGTTGGGTGTAGCTACTCCAGCAGTGAAAGTCTGAACATCTACTGTTACAGGTTAAGTGCAACTTACGCAAATGTACTATGTTCATCATTCCCTCTGTTGCAGTAACCTTTATGGGGACATGGGTTGACTACCAAAGCCTAGCAACCTGGGAGAAGGAAGGGATATGGATCCAGGTGCCCCTGGATAATGGTCCTAGCTGAGCCAGTCCTGGATTTAGACAAAAGAATCCAGTAAGAAATGTCTTGCACATGTATATAGAGAGGACCATGTAAATGTCACTAGAAAACTTCTGAAGTCCACTCCTTTCCAATAAGCCATCTAAGAAGACAAGGCTCAATGACAGTCTGCCTGGATACAGCTCATGATGGCAGGTGTAACAAAAGGTAAAAGCCAAGGACAGCTATCTGGAAATAGTCTGTTTGACACAGGTTGTCCTTTTGTAGTGCCAGCATAAGAAATAAATAGCAGATTGGCTTTTCAAAATGACTTAGGTCTGCCATGTTAGTACCTGAGCTGCCCATGCATGGCAAGAGGATGTGAAATCCTCTCTCCATAGTTCTGAAGGATGGGATAGAACACAGGGAGACTGATGACTTTATTCAAGGAAACCATGAAACAAATTTGGGCATGAGGGAGGAATTTGCTTTTTCAGACACCCTATCTGAAACCCAGACCAGATAGGGTTTATCCACCAAGAGAGCTTGCAACTCAAATACTGATCATGCAGGCGTCCGAGCAAACAGTATAGCTTTCCATGTAATGAGCAATAAATATGCCTGATGTGAAAGGCCATATGGAAATGTGGTTAACCTTTCCAGCAGAAAGTGAAGATCCCAGAAAGGAGCAATCTGTTTTGCAAGGAAATCTCAGATGAAACATTGCTATCATACAGTAAAAAACACTGAGGAAATAGAAGACTATGGCCTCATATAATGGATTAGTTGTATAAGAAAAGGAAGAAACTGATGTCTAAGAATAAGATGGAACTGACTCAGCAGAGAAATAATTCCCTCCATAGCTTGAACAAGCAAATCAGAAATCTTGTGAAGTCCTCTAAAGTTAAAGATAAAATAGCATCCTTAGCTAAGGATAATCATAAGCTATTCTTTAACTACACCCGAAATCTAAAAGGGAATGCCCAGCCATGTGTTGAACTGGTAGTAGATGGTACCCCTCACACTATACCAGAGGAAATTGCCAACCTGGTAACTTTGCAAACTTCACTACCCTGTCCCCACCAGCCATACCCCAAAGCATACCAGACACCAATCCTCTGTCTAGTACCTCTAGAGATCAAGTCATATCTGCACTCTCCAAGGCCAAAAATATGGCCTCAGTGGGACCAAACATCATCCCAGATTGCTTATTAAGCTATCTAAAACAGAAACTAGGAGACCTACTTGTCGCTCTCTTTAACCATAGCCTGAGAACTAGCTTTACTCCAGCTGAGTGGAGAAGAGCAACAGCAAACCCCTTGCACAAAAGGGGGCCCATCAACTGACCCTGGGAACTACAGATCTGTAGATCAGGGAGCACGTGCTATGTGCTGTATCTTTAAGAAGCACATGAAAGAATGAGTGCACATACAAATATCAAGCATGTGCCATTCTTGTACCATTTTGAGAATGCAGCCTGGGAGTAAGCATGTATGAGTAAAGCAATTAGTTTGTATACAAGTTACTCAAGTTAAAGTCAGTAAACTCCTATTGTGATGTTTGTATAAAATAAAGTTGCTTAAACAGAACCCACAAAAACTCTTCTACTGTGTCCAAAGTAGGAGAGCTACATGGTGTCAGAATCAGGATAGCAGAGAATAAGATTTAGAGCCATGTGGTGCAGAGATGACAGTGAAGGTAAACTAAGACAAATGAGCATGAAAAGAAGCCAGAAAAGAAGCAAAGGTAATGAGAATATACACAAACTACTTGTTTTATAAAAAGGACAAAACAGGGCATTACAATGGCACTAAACACATTAAACAAGCGGGAGGTGCAAAAGGCTTATTAACTAAGGGAAATGTTTAAAGTAAAGGTATTTGATGAAACAATCCACTGGGGATGCACAAGCCAGTGCATTTCTTTGTGCCGGTCCCAAGCCCGGATAAATGAGGAGGGTTGCATCAGGAAGGGCATCCGGTGTAAAATTTTGCCAAATCATACAAGCAGACAAAAGTACACATATACATACCTGATTGGTTGAGGCCCGGGTTAACAACGACCCCCACCAGTACTGTTGGCCAACAGGGTACTGGCAAAAATTGGGCTACTGTTGGCCGAAGGAGGAGAAGAGGCGGAAGGCATGGCTGACGGCAGGTAAAGGCTAGGACTGTGACAGTGAGGGTCGGAACTTTGAATGTTGGCAGTATGACTGGTATAGGGAGAGAGCTAGCTGATATGATGGACCGAATGAAGGTTGGTATATTGTGTGTACAAGAGACCAGATGGAAGGGGAGCAAGGCTAGGTGTATCAGAGGCGAGTTCAAATTGTTTTACCATGGTGTGGATGGGATGAGAAATGGCGTAGGCATTATCCTAAAGGAACAGTATGCTAAGAGTGTTTTGGAGGTGAAAAGAGTGTCGGATAGAGTGATGTTTATGAAGCTGGAAATTGATGGTGTAATGATGAATGTTGTTAGTGCATATGCTCCACAAGTTGGGTGTGTGATGGATGAGAAAGAAAAATTTTGGAGTGAGTTGGACGAAATGGTGATGACTGTATCCAAGGGTGAGAGACTGGTGATTGGAGCAGATTTCAATGGGCATGCTGGTGAAGGGAACAGAGGGGATGAGGAAGTGATGGGTAGGTATGGTGTTAAGCAAAGGAATGCAAAACGTCAGAAGGCAGTGGATTTTGCGAAAAGGGTGGACATGGCTGTGTTGAATACATATTTTAACAAGAGGGAGGAGCATAGGGTGACATACAAAAGTGGGGGAAGATGCACACAGGTGGATTATATCTTATGTAGAAAGGTCAGTCTGAAGGAGATTGGAGACTGTAAAGTGGTGGCAGGGGAAAGTGTAGTTAGGCAGCATAGGATGGCGGTTTGTAGGATGACATTGGTGATCAAGAAGAGGAGGATGAGTGTGAGGGCTGCACCAAGGATCAAATGGTGGAAATTGAAAAATGGTAACTGTGAGGTGATGTTCAGGGAAGAGTTAAGACAGGCACTGGGTGGCAGTGAAGAGTTACCGAATAGCTGGGTAACTACAGCAGAGCTAGTAAGAGAGGTGGCTAGAAAGGTGCTTGGTATGACATCTGGAAAGAGGAAGGTGGACAAGGAGACCTGGTGGTGGAATGAAGTACAGGAGAGTATACAGAGAAAGAGGTTGGCGAAGAAGAAGTGGGATTGTCAGAGAGAAGAAGAAAATAGACAACAGTACAAGGAGATGAGGTGCATAGCAAAGAGAGAGGTGGCGAAGGCCAAGGATAAGGTGTATGATGAGTTGTACAAAAGGATGGACACTAAGGAGGGAGAAAAGGACCTGTACTGACTGGCTAGACAGAGGGACCGAGCTAGTAAAGATGTGCAGCAGGTAAGGGTGATGAAGGATAATGAGGGAAAAGTACTCACAGGCGAGGAGAGTGTGTTGAGCAGGTGGAAAGAGTACTTTGAGGGGCTGATGAATGACGAAAATGAGAGGGAGAGAAGGTTGGATGATGTGCAGATAGTGAATCATGAATTGCAGTGGATTAGCAAGGAGGAAGTACGGATAGCTATGAAGAGGATTAAGAATGGAAAGACTGTTGGTCCAGATGACATACCTGTGGAAGCATGGAAGTGTTCAGGTGAAATGGCAGTGGAGTTTTTAACTAGATTGTTTAATGAAATCTTGGAAAGTGACAGGATGCCTGAGGAATGGAGAAAAAGTGTTTTGGTACCGATCTTTAAGAATAAGGGTGATGTGCAGAGCTGTAGTAACTACAGAGGGATTAAATTGATCAGTCACAGCATGAAGTTATGGGAAAGAGTAGTGGAAGCTAGGTTAAGAAGGGAGGTGATGATTAGTGATCAGAAGTATAGTTTCTTGCCAGGAAAGAGCACTACAGATGCAATGTTTGCTTTGAGAGTGTTGATGGAGAAGTACAGAGAATGTCAGAAGGAGTTGCATTGTGTCTTTTTAGATTTAGAAAAAGCATATGACAGGGTGCCTAGAGAGGAGTTGTGGTATTGTATGAGAAAGTCGGGAGTGTCAGAGAAGTATGTAAGAGTGGTACAGGATATGTACGAGGGTAGTGTGACAGCGGTGAGGTCTGCGGCGGGAGTGACAGATGCGTTTAAGGCGGAGGTGGGATTACATCAAGGTTCAGCTCTGAGCCCTTTCTTATTTGTAATGGTGATGGACAGGTTGACAGACGAGATCAGGCAGGAGTCCCCGTGGACTATGATGTTTGCAGATGACATTGTGATCTGTAGTGAGAGTAGGGAACAGGTGGAGGAGACCCTGTAGAGGTGGAGATATGCTCTACAGAGAAGAGGAATGAAGGTCTGCAGGACTAAGACAGAATATGTGTGTGTGAATGATAGGGAGGATAGAGGAATGGTGAGGATGCAGGGAGTAGAGGTGGCAAAGGTGGATGAGTTTAATTACTTGGGCTCAACAGTTCAGAGTAATGGTGAGTGTGGAAGAGAGGTGAAGAAGAGAGTACAGGCAGGATGGAGTGGGTGGAGAAGAGTGTCAGGAGTAATTTGTGACAGACGAGTACCAGTAAGAGTGAAAGGGAAGGTCTACAAGAGGGTAGTGAGACCAGCTATGTTATATGGGTTGGAGACAGTGGCATTGACAAAAAGGCAGGAGTCAGAGCTTGACGTGGCAGAGTTGAAGATGTTAAGATTTGCACTGGATGTGACGAGGATGGACAGGATTAGAAATAAGTATATTAGAGGGTCAGTCCAGGTTGGAAGGTTTGGAGACAAAGCCAGAGAGGCAAGATTACATTGGTTTGGACATGTGCTGAGGAGGGATGCAGAGTATATTGGGAAAAAGATGCTAAGGATGAAGCTGCCAGGTAACAGGAAAAGAGGAAGGCCTAAGATAAGGTTTATGGATGTGGTGAGAGAGGACATGCAGGTGGTTGGTGTGACAGAGCAAGATGCAGAGGACAGGAAAGAATGGAAACAGTTGATCTGCTGTGGCGATCCCTGACGGGAGCAGCCGAAAGAAGATTTCATGAAACAATTAACAGAAAAGTAAAATGTTTAAAGGCAAAATGAGAATGTTTGAGGCAAAACAAGAATGTTTAAGGCAAAACGAGAATGCTTAAGGCAAAACGGGCATGTTTAGAGTAAAAGGAGCACAAGAAAAGTACAATGGGCATGAACAGAATTAAATGAGCAAAATGAACAATAATAAAGGAAAAAAAGGGCACATTAAGCATAAATAAAGCAAGGCGACTGCATGTTTTTTCCATAACTATGACATCATATTGTATCAAGGGCATAATTACAGTTACTCAAAGTATCTCAAAGTGTGTAAAAGTGCCCACGATGTGTGCTTATTACTGTGCATGTATTTTGAAGAGTTATTGTGTGCAAAGTGCAACTATTTCATGAAATGCAGTCAAAGTATAGCTATTTCGAAAAGTTTCTTGTGTTGGATGTGTGTATTTGCAAGTGTCACCATTACAGTGTGTTCCTTGCACTGTAGAGAATTGCTAGAAAGGTGCAGCCATTTTGGGGAAGTTTCAGTGTGTTGTGTACAGTTTGACAAAGTGCCATTGCTTTGAAACGTTATTGACTCTGAGCTTCTCCTGCCCAGTTCATTTGTATCGTACAGTTATTTGAAGTGCTTCTTAAAATGCTAAATTACTTTAGCAATACAGTAATTTCAAAAGTATTACAGTGCCCGAGAGAAACTTATTTCGTAAAGTTCAGTTATACAGAAGCTCGTCATGCTACTGAGCAAAGTTACAAGTGCTGGCATAAATTTCTGTCATATGTGTTCATGCTTATTTGCAAAACCCTTCACTAATGTGTTAATAGAGACTGAGATTAATGCTTGGTGTCAGTCATGGCCTAAAGCTCAATGCCAAGAAGTGCACTGCCATCCCCTTTGGGAAAAACATTTTACCCATGAACTACCACATAGGCGGTAGCCTACTAAACACCGAAAGTGTGATGAGACTGAAACACAGGTGGACAGTAGTCTCTCCTTTGATAATCATGTCACCACAATAGTCAGGAAATCCTTCTACGTGGCACACCTCATCACAAAGGGGATCTCCTCCAGAAAGAGAGAGGTCATCGTTCCTCTCTACTCATCCCTCATCAGACCAATTATAGAGTACGATGCCCCATTTGGCATGTACCTAAGCAAGACATCTGTAACAACTAGAAAGGCCACAGAAAGACATCATTAGGAGGATTAATGGCCTCAAACAGATGCCATAAGCAGACCATCTCAAAAGAAACTCCAGCTCTACTCAGTCACATATCGCCTACTCAGAGGAGACCTCTGCCTAACATACAAAGCCATGTCTAACCCAGATCTGATGAATACACTACACTTAAAGAAATCCCAATCTCTCCGAGCCACATGCTCCAGGGACCTAAACCTTCTCACCACAATAAACAGAACATGCTGGGGGGATAGATTGCTGTCCCAGAGACTTCCTATGCTCTGGAAAAGGCTACCTATTCATATCAAGCAGAACTCCTCATTAGCCCTCTAAGAGAAATCTTGACAATTGGATGGGAAACAGGAAATTCACCCCGGGGATTACTGCTGTGGCGCTGCTCGACAGGGGCACAGGAAAATAATTTGCTTGGGTGGCGAAAGGCAGGGAACCTCATTTGGCTAGGCTTATGTAGGCCCTAGGGCTGATAGCCTAGTACATACCTATGAATATGGCAAATGGATTTCAAAAGCCCTTAAACACTTGCATTTGATCAGAACACCGCAGAGAATTGGAGAGTATTTGGGCAAGAGTGCTACATTTTTACACAAGCAGCGTATTCAGATAAAGATGCATGCACCAAGGCATTCATTTTGTTAAACTTAGCTGGGTCAGAGGCCATAGAAAGAGAGTGCATGTTTGTGTACGCACCGGCAGTATATGAAGGAGAAGGTGAAAACCTTTGCATTGTTGCACAGGTTGAGTTAAGGGAAGACCCAGAGTTTTTGAAGTGCAAGGTCAGAGAAATGTGTAACCACCAGACACATTACATTAGAGAGGCATTTGTTTTACATGAGAGATCAGAAATCAGGGGAAAATTTTGCCGCTTATATAACTGATCTGAAAAACAAGGCTAAAACGTATCGTTTTGGTGACTTAAAAGATGAATTAATAAAGGACAGGCTTGTGTGTGGTATCAATAGTGCTGCTGTGTGAAAGATCTTGCTTCGTGATAGTGATTTACTGTTGAGTAAAGCCAGAGAGATTTGTGAAATCCATGAAGTGATAGAAAAACACACAAGTATGCTTGCAAATGTACACAGCATGCAACACGTGGTAAACAGGAATATGCCTACTAAGCACATGGCAGCCACAACCCCTGCTAGCTCACCGAGAAAACCACGTGGTTTTCCAGTAAGTTCTAAGACCAGTTCAGTTAAAGAAGCATGCTCAGTACAGTACAAGCATGAATCAGCAAAACCCAAGTCCAGATTTACTGTTAACTGTCACAATTGTGGTGCAAATCATGAGTCTAAATGAGATTTGGTCAGCAATGTCAAGTGTAAAAAATTTAACCATTTCCAAAAAGTTTGCAAATCAGGTAAACCTCACGCAGCAGTAAAGAAAGGTCACATAAAAAAGCAGGTTGATCAAGTAGAGATGCAGCAGTCAGCTTTCTATGTGGATGGTGCATCAGTAATTGGTGAAAGAGTTGATGCAGTGAACTTATTGGCAAAGAATGAAGTGTTCTGTACAGTCCAGATCAATGGTAAAGCCACAGAGCTTAAAGTAGACTCTGGTTCAAAGTGTAATGTTATATCCGCAGACACATTTGCTAAAGTGAGAGCTACTGAACAACTCAATGTGGCCAGTAGTGCAAGACTTGCTGCTTATGGAGGTGAAGAGATTCAAACTGAAGGCTCAGTGATGATTTCATGTTATTTTGCCAAGAATTTTTATAACTTGTGTCTCAAAGACAGTTTGAGAATGAATCTGCATTTTTTAACCAAAAGTTCATCACATAAATGCATCTCCTAGTTCTAATTTTTCTGAAGCCATTTTCTCAGAATAAACTGATGTTTTCGATAACAGGTTGGGCAAACTTCCAGTAGTGTATTCCATGAAGGTAGACCCAGAGGTCACTCCAGTAGTCAGACCAACAAGAAGAGTTCTGATAGCTATATAAGATAAAGTTATGGCTCAGCTGGATAAAATGATGCAGCAAGATGTAATTTGTCCAGTTACAGAACTAAATGAATGGGTATCGTCTATGTTAGCAGCTCACAAAAACGCTCAGACGAAATCAGAATATGTAAAAATATAAACACAATGCACCAAGGTAACACACAATAACGTTTAATGAAAACAAAAAGTAAAAGACAGAGGTGAGCGCTTTCGTAACAATAGTTGCTTCATCAGACAAAGATCAAGTGAACAGCACTGCTTAAATAGGTAAAACAACAATTATCGCATCAATTAATGATGTCATACACCAAAAGTTATTTAAAGAGACAGTTACAACATGAGCATAGTAATGGTATGAATAAGATATAAAATGCTGAATAAATACTGCATAAAATACATTTGCATATGCATAAAATGTAATATAATAAAGGTAACAATAAAAATGAACAATAAAAACTGTCAATGTTTAAGGCATCTAGCTTTCAAGAATGGAATCAAAGAGGTGGTAACCATTGAGGCCTGGGTATCTTTCTGCATTAAGTTTCAGTATCCATTTCTGTTCATGGCTCTCTGTAACATTTTCTATATCTCCACCTCTCAGATTTCTATATATGTGTTGCAAGACAAAGAATTTGAAGGAATGAGAAGAGTCTGTGCACATAACATGATTAACAAGTGCATTTGTTTGCTTATTATTCCTAATGTCACGGATATGTTCTAAAATTCTGTCTTTAAAAAGCCTATTAGTTTTGCCAACGTAGAAGGCAGGACATTGCTGGCAAAAACAAAAGTAAATGACGTCAGTAGTCTTGCAATCTGAATAAGTGTTGGAATGTAGTTTAAAATGTCTGGTTGGATGAATATATATGTTTTTACTGTAGATATATGGACACGCACTACATGATCTACATGGAAAAGTGCCGTGACGGGTGGAAATGCATGCAGTGTTGCGTGGTTCACTGCTGCAAAGATACTGTTTAAGTGACCTATTGTTCCTAAAGCTAAAGTTTGCTGGGAAGAAGTTAACATTCTGTCTGACAAGAATCCTTTCTTAGGACAAGTACTATGGTATGTACGTTATGTAGACGATGTCTTCATGTTATGGAAAGGTAATGGTTCGGACTTAAACTCATTTTTACAATACCTACACACCACCACTGATTTTTTGAGATTTTCTCACCAGATCTTTGCCACTGACATCAACTTTCTTGATGTACACATTACTAGGTCTAGTTTAAATCAGTTAAATAGTACTATTTATTTTAAACCGACCAGAAAGAATACACTTTTACATAAATCCAGCATGCACCCTTGACATATACCTAAGAATGTACTTAAAGGCCAAGTCTTTAGGACCTTAAGACTACATGATAAAGATGAGGATGCAGAGATTGCACTTAACAGTTTAAAATCTGATTTTCTGGAAAGGGGTTACCATGATACTGTCATTGATAAGACTATTTCCAATGCTTGGCAAATGAGACATACCAGATGTAGACCATACTTTCAAACTACTAGGAATATTTCCGCTGATAACAATGTCTTTCCGACTAGTAATGATTTTAGAGTTGTGTTCCAAATTGCTAGTAACATTAACCAATACACTGATGTTATTAGGAGACATTGGCATCTGTTACAAGAGGTCCCTAACCTTAATGTCACAATTGCCAATACTCCACGCTTTAGCTTTAGGAACAATAGGTCACTTAAACAGTATCTTTGCAACAGTGAACCACGCAACACTACATGCATTTCCACCCATCACGGCACACTTCCATGTAGATCATGTAGTGCATGCCCATATATCTACAGTAAAAACATAAATATTCATCCAACCAGACATTTTAAACTACATTCCAACACTTATTCAGATTGCAAGACTACTGACGTCATTTACTTTTGTTTTTGCCAGCAATGTCCTGCCTTCTACGTTGGCAAAACTAATAAGCTTTTTAAAGACAGAATTTTAGAACATATCTGTGACATTAGGAATAATAAGCAAACAAATGCACTTGTTAACCATGTTATGTGCACAGACTCTTCTCATTCCTTCAAACTCTTTGTCTTGCAACACATATATAGAAATCTGAGAGGTGGAGATATAGAAAATGTTACAGAGAGCCATGAACAGAAATGGATACTGAAACTTAATGCAGAAAGATACCCAGGCCTCAATGGTACCACCACTTTGATTCCATTCTTGACAGCTAGACGCCTTAAACATTGACAGTTTTTATCGTTCATTTTTATTTTTATTGTTACCTATATTATATTACATTTTATGCATATGCAAATGTATTTTATGCAGTATTTATTCAGCATTTTATATCTTATTCATACCATTACTATGCTCATGTTGTAACTGTCTCTTTAAATAACTTTTGGTGTATGACATCATTAATTGATGAGATAATTGGTTTTTTACCCATTTAAGCAGTGCTATTCACTTGATCTTTGTCTGATGAAGCAACTATTGTTGCGAAAGCGCTCACGTCCGTCTTTTACTTTTTGTTTTCATTAAACGTTATTGTGTGTTACCTTGGTGCATTGTGTTTATATTATTACTTATTTTTTTGCACCTTGGTTTTACCCGTAGCCATTTCTTTTTTGTTTCGAAATCAGAATATGAATTGACTAAAGAGATTTGCACAAAGCATTGAAAAGACTATCATCCAATGCACACAGTCAAAGAGGTTGCAAATCTAATACCAAATGACACTGTTTTTTCTGTCTTGGATGCAAAGATTTCATTTCGGCAAGTGATGCTTGCTTGCAAATCCTCATTACTAACCACTTTTGGTACTCCGTTTGGCAGATACAGATTTCTAAGGATGCCATTTGCAATAAATTCTGCAAGTGAAGTCTTCCAGCGTGCAATGGAGCAAATTTTTGGGGGTAATCCTTGGGACATAATAAATGATTTATTGGTTGGAGGCAATGAAGAAGAGCATGACAGAAACCTAAAGAAAATTCTAGACAGAGCACATGAAGTAAACTTGAAGCTGAATCCTCTGAAGTGCAAATTCAGACTCTCAGAAGTTACATATGTAGGTCATTTCCTTACCAGCACTGGTTTCAGACCAGACCCGACCAAGCAAGCAGCAATTTTTGAGATGTCCGCACCAGACAATGTTCAGGCTCTACAGTGTTTCTTAGGCATGGTCAAATATTTAGGCAAGTTTATACCAGACGTCAGTGAGTTGACAGCACCATTAAGAGAGCTAATGCACAAAAATGTTGCATGTTCATGGTTAGAACAGCACCAGAAGGTGTTTGAAGGCCTCAAGCAGAAAATTGCTACCCCACCTACATTAAGATACTATGATGTGAACAAAACAGTTGCTCTTTCCTGTGATGCTTCAAAATTTGGTCTAGGCACAGTTATACTTCAAGAGGGCAGACCAGTAGCCTATGCATCTAGAACACTTACCCAAACTGAGATGCAGTATGCTCAAATTAAGAAAGAACTTTTGGCAATAGTATTTGCATGTTCCAAGTTTCATGACTATATTTATGGTTGAGTTATTCAGATTGAGACTGACCACCAACCTCTAGTATTCTAAAGAAGCCTATGCATTCAGCTTCAGCAAGATTGCAAAAAATGATGCTCAAACTGCAAAAGTGCAAATTCAAAATGTTCTATACGAAAGGCAAGCTACTCTGTCTGATACCTTATCCAGATCGCCCAGGAGTACAATGGAACAGCTTGACACAGAGAATTTTGACTTTGATGTGATGTGATGGCAGTGCGTAATTTTTCTACCATTAGACTTGATGAGTTGAGAAATCATACAAGGATTGATCTGATTTTGCAAAAGTTCAATAACTACCTTAATGCTGGATGGCCATCAAAGCAATCTAGTGTACCACTTGAAGTGCAAACCTATTTTCCCTACAGAGATGAAATGTTGATGGAAGATGGCATTATTTTCAAAGGTCCGAAAATTGTTGTTCCTGCTTCCTTGCAACACGAGTACATTCAAATTTTGCATTGTGGTCACCCAGGTTCTGCATCCACCAACATGCGAGCGAGAGAATCAGTATTTTGGCCTTCATTACCAAAAGTCATTGATAAAGTACTTTCTTCATGTTCAGTATGCAACAGTACTAGACCGCACCTGCAAAGAGAACCGCTTCAGCTACATCCAGTTCCTGAACTGCCCTGGTCGACAGTAGCCACTGATATCTTTGAGTGGAACAATCAACACTACTTGGTATTTGTAGACTTGTATTCAAATTTGTTTGAGATTGATCTACTACCTAATCTAGCATCTACTACTGCTATCACTAACCTGAAACATCATTTCTCAGTTCATGGTAGTCTCGATAAAGTTATTTCTGACAATGGTACTCAATTTACTAGCCAGTTGTTTCAGAAATTTGCAAGACAATGGGACTTTCTACATATTACTAGCAGTCCTGAGTATCCTCAGTCGAATGGCCTGGCTAAACGAACTGTGCAGAGTGCAAAACAGCTACTTGAAAGGTCAAGACGTGACAGTTCAGACGTTTTCTTAAACCTGCTTAACCTTAGAAACATACCTCATGATGATGATGATGATGATCTCTGACCTCCAGCTCAACGACTTCTTTCCAGGCAAACAAGAATTATGCTACCTATTACTACCAATCGACTAAAACCTAAGCCAAAAATAATAAAACCATCAAGCCTCAATTACTTAAGAAACGTTCAATCCAGAAGTCATTGTACAACAAGTCGAGCAAAATTCTTTCTTCATTAAGGGAAGGAGAAATGGTCAGACTTCAAACAGAAGCAGGTTTTGACAGCATAGGGCAAGTTACTGGCAAATGTCCTGAACAGAGATCCTACCTTATAGACTCGGAAGGTACGCAGTACAGGTGAAACTATAAACATCTGTTACCTGTACCAGAATCATCATCACAACCAACATTGTCATAGCGACTTAGACTCAATCTCAGAAAGCGCCAAATGTTTCCATCCCAGAGGGTGTTCCTACCTCTGATTCCATTCCGGAAGATGTTCCAAGTAAATCAAAGCTCGAATAATTTTTGGAGACAGCTCCAATAGTTAAGCCCAACACCCAATTTTATGTCACACGTTATGGGCGAGTAGCTAAGCCCAGTGTGAAATATGTAGCAACATGGACTTAACTATGTATATGTATTATATCTTATATTACTGCATGACTGATAATAGTCTGTGATATCTGCATGCAAAAAACATTTACAGCATTGCATGTTTTGTTTTTTGTTTTTTTAAGAGGGAGGATGTAGATCAGGGAACACGTGCTATGTGCTGCATATTTAAGAAGCACATCAAAGACTGAGTGCACGTATAAATATCAAGCACTTGACATTCCTAGTGCCATTTTGATAATGCAGTCAGGAAGTAAGCATGTATGATTACAGCAGTAAGTTTGTATATAAGTTAGTTAAGTTAAGTCAGTAAACATCTATCGTCATGTGTTTGTATAAAATAAAGCTGCTTACACAGAAACCACAAAGACTATTCTACGGTGTCCAAAGTAGGAGAGCGACAAGACCCAAACATCTAACCAGCCTCATCTGCAAGGCCGTGGAAAGAATCATCATGGACCTTATCAACAAGGACATAGGAGACCTTCAAACTCTAGACCTAACCCAGTTTGACTTCATTAAGGTTAGATTATGCTTAATAAACCTAAAAGACTTCTTCAGGAAAGTCACCAAAATCCTGGATGAAGGTAAAACAGTGCATACTGCCTATACTAACCAAAGTCCTGGATGAGTTTAAAACAGTGCTTACTGCCTATACTGACCTACCCAAGGCTTCTGACACAACCCCCCACTCAGGTATCATGGAGAAACCCTTCCAGCTGGGGATTAACTCTTACATCACTAGATGGATAGACAATTGGCTCACTGACAGAACACATACTGTCAAAGTTGGTGACTCTATCTCTACCAGCAGACCAGCCACCAGTGGTGTACCACAAGGATCTGTGCTGGCCCCTTTACTGTTTGGAATCTACTTCTCGGAAATCCAGGATAGAGTAGATGGCCTTTGGCTTACCAAGTTCACTGATGATTGCAAATTGGGTGCAATCACAGAGTCCCCCAACGATGTTTACATATTACAGTAGGGGCTAACACAGACAAATGATTGCTGCCAAAGCCAAGGTCTAAAACTAAATGCAAAAAAATGCATTATCCCCCTTTTGGCAAAGCGGAATTCCGTGCTAATTACAATACTGACAGCACACCCCCTAAGTTCAAACACAGTGATGCGAGATCCTGGAAAGTACAGTTGTGTACACTTACCATAAATGTAGATGTTAGAGTGTCTTCACTGTTGCAGTCATGACTGTACGGTTCTCCCCTGCCGGCAGGCAGTCCTCGGTCGGCCAGAATCCCAAAGTCTGGGTCTGGCGTCGGCTGTTCAACCATGCTCTCTGACGTCAGAGCGCCAGGAGTACAAAGCTGACAGCCGACGCCATGTTCTCCAGTTTTTCTTGCCCCAGATGTCAGGAGTCCCAAAATGAGTAAGGTCCCATATCCTTTGCAAATACACCTCAGAAGAATGGTGAAAAATGGAACCACACAAAAGTAAAAATAAGGGGACAGGAGGGAGGGAAAACCAGACTGCAACAGTGAAGACACTCGAACATCTACATTTATGGTAAGTGTACACAACTGTACTATGTTCATCGTGTTTCACTGTTGCAGTCATGACTGTAGGGTAGAATCCCAAAGCAGAATGAAAGGGAGGTGGTCATAAAGTAGAAGGGGCGGCTAAAAGGCCCTGCAAGTCTGCAGAAGCAAAGTGTGCCCTAGACTTAGAGTAGAGAGATAGATTGTAGTGCTTTGAAAAAGTATGCACTGAACTCCAAGTTGCAGCTTCCAAAATGTCTTTGGTAGGAACTCCCCTGAGGAAGGCAGCTGAAGTGGCAGCAGCTCTGGTGGAATGAGTCCAGATACTCCTGGGATTTGCTTTCCATGGTGTGAATAACAAAATCTGATTCCATGAGCAATCCATTTAGAAATGGTCTGTTTTGAAATGGCTTTACCTTGGGAACTTGAAGCATAAGAAACAAACAATTGCTCTGATTTTCTGATGTCCTTGGTTCTGTCCAGGTAAAAACGTAGTTGTCTGTGTACATCCAAGGAATGTAAGATCCTTTCCCCTTTATTTTGAGGAGTGGGGAAAAAAGTTGGCAAGTGGATAGTTTGATTTAAAGCCACTTTGGAAACCACCTTAGGCATGAATGTAGGATTAGTCCTTAAAGACACCCTGTCTTGATGAAAAATAATATAAGGTTCCACAGCCATAAGAGCTTGCAACTCTGAAACTTTCCTGGCAGAGGTCAGAGCTAACAGGATGGCTATTTTCCAAGATAAAAACTTGATGTCAGAAGAGGCAGCAGGCTCAAAAGGAGGTAAGGTGAGCTTTTCCAAAACATAGTTGAGATCCCAAGCAGGAATGGGAGGAGATCTAGGAGGTCTTAAGTTCTTAGCTCCTCTGAGAAACTGTCTCATGAGCTGGTGGGAAAAGATTGGAGGGTCTGTATTAATGCGCAGAAATAGCAGAGGCATGTATCTTAATGGAAGAGAAAGAGAGACCCTTATGTAAGAGATCTGTCAGGTAAAGTAAAAATCAAAGGAATGTTAGGAAGAAGAGGATCAGAATCCTGAGCCTGCATCCAGGAACAAAATCTTTTCCATTTTCCTGCATAAGATTTTCTAGTGCTAGGACATCTGGCTTCTAAAATGACATCCATAACCTGCTTGGGTATGAGAGAATGAATCAAAGACCCTGGATTAACCAGGCCACCAGGCTGAGAGTTGTGACATGGGAGTGTAGAACCTGACCCTGATGTTGGGACAGAAGGTTCGGAGTCTGTGGTAAAACCCAAGGGGGCTCCAGACATATGTTTTTCAGAGTTGGGTACCAAAACTGTCAAGGCCAATTTGGGGCCAGCAAGATTATCATCTTGGGCTTGTCCTGTTTGATCTTTAATAATACCCGTGGAAGAAGAGGAAGAGGCGGAAAGGCATATCCCGAGAGGTTTCTCCAACTGAATGATAGTGCATCCACTTTCCAAGCTTGTTCGTGGAAAGTCCTGGTGCAAAAATTCTGTAGTTGATGATTGAGATGGGATGCAAAGAGGTCTATGTGAGGACATCCCCAGACTGCTGTTATCATCCTGAATATTTCGGTGTCCAGCATCCACTCGTATGGATCCGAAAGGTTTCTGCTCAGACTGTCTGCCAGGAGGTTTTGCTTCCCTGGTAGAAACTGAGCTTGAAGGTCCAGATTGCAAGCTAGAGCTGTGTTCCATATATCCATGGCTAGTCTGCAAAGGGGTAGGAATGATATCCCCCTTACTTGTTTATGTACCACATAACTGTGGTGTTGTCTGTCCGTATCAGTAGTTGTCCTGGTTGTAGAAGATTCCTGAAGGCCAATAGAGCTTTCTGAACGGCTAACATTTCCTTTAAATTGATATGCAGGTGCTTCTGATCCTTTGTCCAAAGGCCCTGCAGACAGTTGCCCTGAAAATGGGCTCCCCATGCATAATCTGAGGCGTCCGTGGTTAGTATCTGAGTGGCAGGAGGCAGACAGAAGGGTTTTCCTTTGTTTAGAGTAAATGCCTTGGACAACCAAAGGAATTCCTTTTGAAGACAAGGCAGGACGGAGATCAGTATGTCTAAACTGTGGCAATGCTGAGACCATACACTTTTTAGGTACCACTGTATTTTCCTCATATGTAGTCTTGCATATGGTACGAGAAGGATGCAGGAGGCCATGTAACCCAAAGCCTGCAGGAATTTCCTTGCAGATAGCGGAGTTAAAGTTACCAAGGTTTTGAAAGTTGAAGCCAGCTGAAACTGTTTTTCGTATGTCAGAAATGCCATCTGGGTTGTTGTGTTTAAAGAAGCGCCCAGAAAAATTATCTGTTGTGAGGGTGTCAAATTTGACTTTTTTATGTTTACAGTGAATCCCAGGAACTTGAGAAGATTCTGAACAAACTGTAGATGCTGGAGTAAGACCTCCTTGCTGTCTGCCTGAATAAGACAGTCGTCCAGATAAGGGTAAATTTGAATTCCCTTGAGTCTGCAATAAGCTACTACTGGAGCCAGGCATTTGGTGAAGACCCTGGGCGCAGTAGACAATCCAAAGGGCAGCGCAGAGAATTGAAAGTGCCTCGATCCGGCCTTGAACCTGAGGTATTTTCTGCGTTCCTGCCTGATGGGAATGTGTAAATATGCCTCCTTTAAATCCAAAGTTACCATTCATGCATTTTTGGTCAGCATTGGAAGTAGCTGCTGTAGAGTAAGCATCTTGAATTTTGGTATCTCTAGAAAAGTGTTCAAGACTGACAGATCCAGAATGGGTCTCCATGAATTTTGCTTCCTGGGGACTAGAAAGAGCCTTGAGTAAAAACCTTGTCCCATCTCTGAAAGTGGAACTAGTTCTATGGCTTTCATAGCCAAAAGAGCTTCCACCTGGTTTAAGGCCCCTGTCCATTGATGTTTTGGAAGATCTGGCCATCCGCTCGGCCTTGGTAGGGTATGAAAATGGAATTTGTAACCTCTTGAAACCACATCCAGAACCCACTTGTCTTGGGTTATATGAGTCCAATTTCGGTGAAAAAGAGAAAGTTTTCAACCAAGAGGGGCTTCCAGGCAAGAAGTTCCTGCAGCCCAACAGAGGGAGTCATTGAGTCTGTTTCCTATGAGTTTGCGACCTGTCCTCTCCTCCCCTAGGGGTGGAAGCAGTCCACTGTCTTGGTCTATAAGAGGCTTGTGTTTGAGGCCTTCCTCGGGAGCGTCTGTATCTACCCCTCTGAGGCCTGTCTGAATTGGGAAAGGACCAATTTTTTGTATGCCAATTCCTGCTAAATCTGGGTGGCTGTACTTGTAAGAAATCTTTAACTGTTTGCATGGATTTCGCCTTGTCCTCCATCTTTTTAATCACCTCTTCAGCTTTAGATCCAAACAAAACATTATGCTGAACAGGAGCATCCAATAATTTAGCTTTGACTTGATCTGGCAAATGTTCCTTTAACCATGCATGCCTTCTAATTACTGTGCCAGAGGCAGCAGCCCTACAAGAAGCCTCCAAGGCATCACATCCACAGTGTAAACCATGCTTCCCAACTTGTTCAGTGGCATGCATTAAGTCATGTAATTCCTTATCTGCACAGGCGGAAATGGAAGTAAGCTTTTGTTTTAAAACAGACAGGAGAAATTGCTGGTATTTCAGCATATGAAACTGACAATTTAAAGCCCTAATAGATAAAGTAGCAGAAGTGTACACTTTTTTGCCCCATCTTTCTAAAGATCTGGAATCCTTCTCAGTGGGAATGGGGTTTTAGCAGAAGCGGCCTTAACTCCCTTAGGACCCTGAGAAATGGTTTCAGGGTCAGCAGTAGGGTTCTTGAATAAAAACTGGTGGGAATCAGGAACCCTGTAATATCTGTCAGGCTTAACAGGAGCAGGAGGAAGAGAGTCAGGGGTTAAGATAGCCTCCGAAAAAGCATCATCCACAATATCCAAAATAGGAGGAATAGCCAGGGGTCTATGTTGGGGAAGAAGAAAATCCCTTAGTCTTTTCTTAGATTCCGAACACTCCTGTCCTTCCCAGTGGAAATGTTCCCTCATTTCATGCAAAGTTTCCCCAAAAGAGAAATCCTCAGGGGGAGAAGCTGAAGGAATGGATTCCTCAGCATCAGAATCCTCATAAGGAGGGAAAGAATATTCCTGGTCAGAAGAAGAAACTGAAGAAACAGAAGCCTGATCAGAGGAGGCATAATAAACTTCCTGCCTTGGCCTTTTATCTGGAGGGGGATGTGAACCTCTAATCATAGTAAGTAAATCCTCTGCCATCTCAAGTAACTGTTTCTGTGACTTGGGAGCCGGATCAGAAGAGGCCTGTGTTGCAGTCTTTGATTTGGAAGGAGTCTTTGCAATTTGTCTTTGCCTTTATTAGAAGCTGAGTAGGCCTGAAAACCCCTTCCGAAGCCGGTACCTGCACAGCGGCTCCAGACCCATCTGAAGGAGCATTGTCCGAAGGTCCTGCAATAGAAATATTCAAAGGCCTAGTTGTCTCCTCGTGGGAGTCTGTTTCGGCCATCGGTTCCGAAATGGCCGACGTCAGGGGCTGCAAAAGTGCCTCACTGACGACGGCTGAACCTGAAGCTGGCTCTGCTTGTGCGATATCGTCAGATTTGGACCTCGGAGGCCTGTCTTTGTCCTTGCGTCGTTTGTGAACTCCGGTAGCCAGAACCGTATCAGACGACATTTTGTAATTAAAACGCCTACCGAAGTAATGAAATGCAAAATCGTATCTTCGTTTAATTGTACGTTGATTGAATCTAGCACAAAACCGACAACTAGCTACGTCGTGGTCAGGGCCTAAGCAAGGAATACAGTAAGAATGAAAATCCTTATGAGGTATTTGCTTCCCACATGAAATACAATTATTAACTTTTTCTGACATCGGACTGGAGCAAGAAAAAGTTTCAACGGGTACTTAGCTTTGAGTAGGAGAAGAAAGTCTTCGGACTAAAGTTTGTTCAGAAAAGATTGTCAGGAGTCAGCCGACTGGCACTTGCGAACTGCTATCACCGCACGGCAATAAAGACTGGAGAACATGGCGTCGGCTGTCAGCTTTGTACTCCTGGCGCTCTGACGTCACGGAGCATGGTTGAACAGCCGATGCCGGACCCAGACTTTGGGATTCTGGCCGACCGAGGACTGCAACAGTGAAACATGATGAACATCACAGGCAGACAGTAATTTGACAAACAAGTTTCAATGGTGGCAAGGAAAGCTTTCTACATTGTGCATCTTATAAATAAGGTCATTGCACTATTTATTAGACAGGAAATTATGTCATTTGTCTCTAATTAGACAGAATATATATTGCAGTCCTTATACTGCCTCATTTGATGTACCACTGATGAAAGCAACATGCTGAAACGGGTCTGGTTTTCTCAATAAACCTTCACGCTCCCAAGGTGCTGGCTCTCTTTTTGTTTTGTCATAGCTTGCTTGGCCTGTGCACCTACAGTACTTGCTAGCCTGCCTTTTGTGACTACATGTATTCAGCTGGCTGTTGGTGTGAGGAGTGTTGAAGCAGGGGCCATTTTGTGGCATTCTGTGTCAGTAGAAGAGGTTTCCTCACACTGCTGTTTGATATTTTTTACTTTCTTCATTCCGTTTATTTACATGTTAACCTTATCATCAAATTTTTTTGGTTTGGTGAAACCAAAGCTAGTCGAGAACAAGATGGTATCTGTTGCCCTTCCTTTCTGAATTATTGACAGGATTAATTTAATCATTGTGCAGCAGTTGAAGGGTGATGGTCTATTTATTTCTGCTAGATCAGCGTTCTTCAGTATCAAAGCAGTAAGCATGTTCGTTTGGTCTTCAGTAAGTTGAGTTGCAATCCATCTGTATACAGTTTGGAACGTTTCATACACAGTATTTGCCTTCTTCACAATTAATACAGAGGATGATTAATGGACTATATTTTTGGTCCATTTTTTTGGACAAATTCAAGCTCATCCTTCTTTTGTGGTGCTTTGGGCATTGTTTTTGACAAATTTCTCCATTGTGGCCGATTTTCTGCTTGAAACGACAATTTCCCTTGGGCTGACATTTGGTTGTTTTTTCGTATTTACAACAAGGGCCTTGTTGGAATTGGTATTATTTAGTGGATACGTTGGCATATATGTGATTGGGGACTATTTGGACAAATGTTCAAGAGTCGACAGTACACGTGTTTGGTTTGTGTTTATATGCAATACTTGGATAGACAGTGTTCTATGGGGTATGCACTAAGAAAGGAATACTCGACAACAAGGAGAAAGGACATTCAACTCTATTTGATGTTCTTCGTCTCACATTGCTGCAGTCATGACCTGTGGGTAGTCCGCTGTCCTCGGTCGGCCCGAATACCAAAGGGCTAGGCTGGCGTCGGTCATTGTCACTTAGAGCTGACGTCAGTACGCAGTAGTACTTAAGCGCATGACCGACGTCATATCCTCAATCTTTCTTGCCGCGTGGTCCGAAGCAGAAGCAGTGTTTGCGAGTGCCGTTCGGCGTCCTGAAATTTTCATTTACCGAGTTTCAAACCGAAGACCAAGTTGGGCTAAGTACCCCATTGGGGAAATTTTTGTTTTTTCTTGCCTCAGTTATCCGGATGTCAGAAAAAGTTAATAATTGCATTTCTTGTGGGAAACAGATACCTCATAGGGATTATCATTCTCTCTGTATTCCTTGCTTAGGGCCTGAGCACGGCGTAGTCGGTGTCGCTTTGTGCTAGATTTAATAAGCGCACCATTAGCGAAGGTTAGACTGTGCCAGGCTTGTTTTGAAGCGGTGTAACTATAACATGCCGTCGGATCCTCCGACGCCCGCTACCGCTAAGAAGCGTAAGGATAAATCTTTGAGATCTAAACCGGATGAGTCGTCTGTTGCGGACGCTGGTTCTTCGGAGCCTCCGGTTGAATCTATGGATCCTGCCGAGGCTTCGACTGAATCCCAGGGGGAACCTTTACTTTTACAGGAGTTGGCCTCTCAGGAGTTAGGACAGGCCGAGGGTGCTTCTCAGGTTTCAGTAGTTCCATCCTTACAAAAGGTTATTAGGCCTTCTACTTCAGTGGCTAAAGGCCATGCTAAGGCCAAACCTGGTCTTGTTGGACCTGGTCATTCTTCTAGCTCTCCAGCCCCTGTTCCTAAAAAAACATATGTTGAAAATGGCGGAGGACTTGATTACTTTGATCCGGGGTTCTATGCCCCCCCCAGAGAAAAGGCCTAGGGTGGAGGCAGATTTAGAGGGAATGGATCATTCCTCGGACTACTCCGATTCCTCAGCTGAAGAAATTCAGGATTTTCCTTCCTATTCTGATTCGGATGCAGAGGACTCCTGTCCTTCTGCTTCTCCTCCAGAGGATTTTTCCTTTTCTGAAACTTTACATACCATGAGGGAGCATTTCAAGTGGGAAGGTCAAGATTTTTCAGATTCTAGGAAAAGGCTTAGGGAATTTTTGTTTCTGCCACAACATAGGCCCTTGGCTATTCCTCCTGTCTTAGATGTTGTTCAGAATGTTTTTTCTGAAGCTTCCCTTAATCCTGATTCCCTGCCTCCGGCCCCTGTTAAGCCTGACAGGTATTACAGAGTTCCAGAAGCACATAAGTACTTGTATAAGAGTCCTAGGGCTGATCCGGAAACCATTATTCAAGGCCCTAAGGGTGTTAGGGCTTCTGTGGCTAAAAATCCAGTCCCTTTGGATAAAGATTCTAGGGCGTTAGACAGGTGGGGGAAAAAACTGTACACCTCCTCTACGTTAGCTATGAGGGCTTTGAATTGCCAATTTCATATGCTGAAGTATCAGAACTTTTTGTTAGGCCAATTGAAATCTAAGGTGGATGCTTTATCTGAGGGTATAGAGTGCAAGGAGCTCCAGGAGTTGGTTCATGCATCAGATCAAGTTGGCAAGCATTCTTTGCAGTGTGGTTTTGATGCTCTTCAGGCTTCTTCTAGGGTGGCTGCTACAGGTTCAGTTATTCGTAGACATGCCTGGCTTAAGGATCAAAATTTGTCAGAACATGTAAAGGCTCGAATTTTGGATGCTCCTCTTCAATCTGAAGTTCTTTTGGTCCTCCTGTGGAATCAGTTTTGAAAAGATGGAAGATAAGGCTAAGTCTATGCAGACGGTCAAGGATTTTTGCAGGTGCAGCCCCCTAAGTTTAGTAGGAATTGGCCTGCTAGGGGATGGTCTTATCCTTCTTCGGATTATCAGCCTAAGGGCAGGTCTAGACGTGGTAGAGGCAGGGCTCACGCTCAGGGTTCCTTCAGACCTAGGACTTGGAGTTCTCTTGCACAGTCTTCTGGCGAGGGCAGGGGTCAGCCCTTTCGTAAGCAGACCCAATGACCTGCATCTTCCGCTGCCAGACCCTCCCTTACTGGCAGCTCCTCTAGGAGGAAAGTTGGGACTTTTCAAAGAAAACTGGAATTTGATCACCCAAGACAAATGGGTGTTGGATATAAGTCGAGGTTACAAGTTTTATTTTCACACTTTTCCTCCTTTCAAAGGCATGCCAGATGTGCCTCCTCAGCAAAGGCTGGAGGCTCAGAAGCAGATTTCTTTACCTTTGCAGATGGAGGCAATTCAGGTGGTCCCTCCTTCAGAAGTAGGCCTAGGATTTTATTCCCGTCTATTCCTGGTGCCAAAGAAAGGAAACACTTGGAGGCCAATTCTGGATTTGTCCATTCTCAACACCTACCTAGAAATTCCAAAGTTCAAGATGTTAACATTACAACAACTTCTGCCTATGATAGGCAAAGATCATTGGATGGTAACCCTGGATCTCAAAGAGGCTTATCTTCACATCCCTATCAAGCCCAGCTGCAGGAGATTCCTGAGATTTCGGGCTGGTACTTCACATTATCAATTCTCTGCATTGCCCTTTGGCTTATCTACTGCGCCCAGGGTGTTCACAAAAGTTCTGGCTCCTGTGATTGCTTTCTTCAGACAGGGAGGAATACAAATTTATCCTTATTTGGATGATTGCCTGATTCTTGCTCAAAACAAGGACAAATTACTACAGCATCTCCAGTATGTAATGACAGTTTTAAGGTGCCTAGGGTATACTGTGAACGAAATAAAGTCCAGTCTAGTGCTCTCTCAGGACATCTGCTTTCTGGGTGTGAGACTGAATACAGCCTCTCAGATGGCATTTCTGACCCCGGACAAACAAAGAACTCTTCCTCTCTACTTCCAGCAGTTATCATTAATGTCCAGGCTGACTGCAAGGACAGTCCTCCAAGCCTTGGGGTTCATGGCATCTTGCATTCTAGTACTTCCCAATGCCAAACTGCATATGAGGAAGCTTCAATGGTATCTCAAAAGTGTGTGGGCTCAACACTCCCACAGTTTGGACACTGTCATTCAGATTATACCTTGCATCCAGAAAGAATTACTTTGGTGGGCTCAGGAATGTCACCTAAACAAGGGACTCTCTGTGTCCAGACCAGAGGCGAGTCAGATCCTAACGACGGATGCCTCGGACTTGGCTTGGGGAGCACACTTCAATGGAAAATGGATACAAGACATGTGGCCTCCCAAACTACTACATTTGCATATCAACATGAAGGAGATGTTAGCAGTCCAATTTGCTTTGATGGCATTCAAGGAACTCCTTCAGCCAGGACAGGTGTTGATACAAACAGACAACACAACAGTCATGTGGTACATCAACAAGCAGGGGGGTACCCATTCCTACCCTCTTTGCAGACAAGCAATGATTTTATGGGAGACTGCTCTGGGTTTGCGAATCAATCTTCAGGCAAGGTTTCTGCCAGGAGCACAGAACTCCTAGCAGATATTTTGAGCAGACAAATGGTGGATCCCCACGAGTGGAAACTGGATCCTCAGATTTTCAAACAATTGACTGTGGCTTGGGAACTCCAGACATAGATCTATTAAGCTTCCCACTAAATTTTCAACTTCCAAAATTTTGCACAAAGATGTTCCACCCAGATGCTTGGAAAGTGGATGCTCTGTCTTTCAGTTGGAACAACCTTCACGTTTATGCTTTTCCTCCTCTGCCTCTTCTCCCAAGGTACTCTTGAAAGTCAGGCGGGACAAGCCTTGCATGATTCTAATAGCACCAGACTGGCCACGTCAACATTGGAATCCTCTGCTGAGGAGTTTAATCCAGGAGCCTCCTTGGCCTCTGCCACAGATTCCTCATTTGTTGTCCCAGTCAAACAATCATTTTCTCAATGTTCAGGTGCAGTCCCTCCATCTGACAGCCTGGCGTATTCTGTGATGGAGCCGGTGGGGTCTCAGCTTCCTCAACAGGTTTTAGATGTCATTTTGGAAGCTAGGCAGCCTAGCACTAGAAAAGTTTATGCTGATAAATGGAAGAGATTTTTTCTTTGGAGCACTGCAAAGGGTTTTGATGTTTCAGTGCCTAATTTGAGTTTTGCACTACAGTACCTTACTGAATTACTGGACAAGGGTTTGTCATTCTCTTCTGTGAAGGTTCATGCTGCAGCCATTTCTGCTCACTATGATTGTGACCCTCCTTTATTTTCCCTTCCTTTGTTCAAACAATTCTTAGAGGGGCAAAGAATATAAGACCCCCACGTAGAGCTCCTACTCCTTCCTGGGATCTCAATTTTGTTTTGGAGAAACTTACTTTACCTCCTTTTGAACCTGCAGCTACGTCTGAACTGAAGTTTTTGTCTTGGAAGACTGCTTTTTTGTTGGCCATTACTTCTGCCAGGAGGGTATCTGAATTGCAGGCTCTCATGGCAGTAGAACCTTTTTTGATATTTCATAAGGATAGAGTTTCTTTGCGGACTAACCCTACTTTTATGCCTAAAGTGATTTCTAGTGTGGCCTTGAATCAGTCTATTCATTTGCCTACTTTTTATGCTGAACCCCAAAATAAAGGGGAAAACGTCTTGCATTCTTTGGATATCCATAGGCAGTTACGTTACTACTTGAACAGAACTAAGGAGTTCAGACAGACTCAACAGTTATTTGTTTCTTTTGCTTTGAGTTCACAGGGGAAAGCTGTTTCTAAGCAGACTATTTCAAAGTGGATTGGTCATTGTATTGCCTTTTGTTATTCTCATCATGGGAAGGATGTCCCTGCTGGGATCAGGCCTCATTCTACTAGGGCTACTGCCACTTCTACTGCTTTTTGAGGGGTGTAGCTACTAAGGATATTTTGGAAGCAGCTACTTGGAGTTCTGTACACACTTTCACTAAGCATTACCATCTCCCTCTCTATTCCAAGTCCAGGGCTGGGTTTGCCACTGCGGTTTTACAGGGCATGTTAGCAGCCCCCAATTCTTAATTTGCCAGCCTCCCTTTTCCTTTGCTTTGGGATTCTACCCACAGGTCATGACTGCAGCAATGTGAGATGAAGAACATAGTACAGTTTTGTACCTACCATAAATGTAGATGTTCGAGGATCTACATTGCTGCAGTCCATTTCCCTCCTTCCCCTCTATAGGTTGGGGTTGCTGGGTTTTGTTTGGAGATATTCTTTACTTACACACTGGGGGTTGTTGGGCTTTTCCTATTTTTGGCTTTGGCCTTTCCTTTTAGGCCTTCTGACATCTGGGGCAAGAAAGACTGAGGATATGGCGTCGGTCATGCGCTTAAGTACTACTGCGTACTGACGTCAGCTCTAAGCGACAATGACCGACGCCAGCCTAGCCCTTTGGTATTCGGGCCGACCGAGGACAGCGGACTACCCACAGGTCATGACTGCAGCATTGTAGATCCTCGAGCATCTACATTTATGGTAGGTACAAAACTGTACTTTTCCAATTAACCAGGATTGATTTTATGAACAAAAACGGTTCATTTGACGCCATTCCGTAGATACGTTGGTTGCATATTTTGGTTTGGGACTTTCATCATTTTGGTAATGTTCAAGAATGGTCGGCGTTTTTTTTTGTCATACATATCTTTTGCTTCAGTTATATATGCATTATTTAGATAGATTGTGTTTTGGTGACTAAGAGGAGAACGGGCATTCAGCCCACATTGGTGTTGACAGAACCAGGCCCTAAATTAACTCCCCACAGCATTATCAACAGGACCCAAATATCATTACAGAAGGTATTCTTCGGATGGTTATACAGATGAAAAATGGAACATTTTGGACTATCTTTGCCATTTCACATGGTGTTGCTTTCCTTGTGAAAAATATTTGCTACAGATTTATGGACAAGGTGTTATTTAGTACATTCACATTGTGGTGTACATTTAATATAGGCATTTAGCGTATTTAATGTAGGGATCGAGTGTATTATTTCTACATGTTATTTGATAGTTTTCTCATGTTCACTATTTATAGGTTGAAAATGATTTCCTATACAGTCTTTGTATTTTCCTAGATAACATCTTGCTGGCCTGAATATTCCACAATTCGACTTTTGAACAGAGTATCAGTCTGGGGAAAGTGGAATAAGTTTGGTTTATTAAAAAAATTTTTCTGATACATGTTATGATGAAGTGATTCAGGAACCATCACAAAACTACAATATGTTTTCATATAGCATCCATCTATCTAGCTAGTTTTGACATTACCATTAATGAGATTGTAAGGGGTTTACATCACATTGGATTTAACAAGGCATATCGTCAGACCTTTGAATATTTCATCACAAGTTGATAGCAGGCTGACATCTTGCAAATTGGTTGATTACTCCTCTGTTGGGCAGTAATTTTGTGTTGGGAAAGAGTATTATAAACAGTGGCGATTATTTAACTGACAATAGGGAATTGGCTTCTCTATTTTTGTTAGGTTTTTCCACATTTTGGGACTGATTAGCCATTGGCAATCATAGGTTCATAGGTTCATACTAGGCTATCTGCCCTAGGGCATTTATAAGCCTAGCCAGAGTGTGTGTGGCTTTCACCACCCCTTGGAATGAGAATACTGTGCCCATTTAGGGTTTAGTTTACAGTGCCTCTGTCTAGTAGTGACACAGAGACGACCCCCGGGGTAAATCTACGATCTCCCATCCACCCGTCAAGATTTCTCTTGAAGAGAGTCACTGAGGGGCTCTGCCTAACATGGACTGGGATTCTGTTCCAGAGTGTAGGGAGCCTCTGGGTTATGAATCTGTCCCTCCAGCACATCCTATTTATTTCTGTGTTGAGGTTCAAATCTCACGCTCTCATGGCTCTGGTGGATTTGGATTTCCTGAGGTGGAGCATGTCCATTAATTCCGGATTGGACATGGCCTTGTACGTCAGGCATAGATCGCCTCTGAGTAGGCAGTATGTGACTGAATAGAGCTGGAGTTTCTTCAGCCGGGCAGCATATGACATATGTTTGAGACCCTTGATCCTCTTGGTGAGGTACTTTTGGGGTCTTTACAACTGCTGCAGGTGTCGGGTAAGGTACATCCCAAATGGGGCATTGTACTCAATTATGGGCCTGATAAGGGAAGAGTATAGGGGCACAATGACCTCTCTTGATCTAGATGTGAATCCTTTCATGATAAGGTGGGCAATATAGAAGGTCTTCCTAACCACTTTGGCAATGTGAGTGTCAAATGAGAGGTTACTGTCAACTTGGGTCCCTAATTACTTCTTCCGTACTTAATGGATTACCACCTATGTGGTAATTTGTGGGTACTTTGTTTTTCCCAAAGGGTATGACTATACATTTTTTGGCGTTCAGTTTAAGGCCATGGCTCTGACACCAGTTATCCATTTCTATGAGGCCTTTCTGAAGGATGCTTGTGTCCGCTGGAATATCAATTATGGCGCCCAGTTTGCAGTAGTCTGCGAACTTTGTCAGCCACAATCCTCCTATGTTAGCTTGCACCTCGGAAAAATAAATGCCGAACAAGACGGGTCCCAGGACCGAGCCCTGTGGGACACCGCTTGTGACTGGCTTAGAGTCTGACATGGCTCCAGCAATTCTGACCTTGTGGGTTCTGTCCTTGAGACAGTTTGCAACCCATCTTATGACATATGGGTTTACATTTAAGCTGGTGAGCTTGTCTATGATGCCCGAGTGGGGTATTGTGTCAAAGGCCTTTGCAAGGTCAAGGTAGGCTGTGTGAACTGCCTTACCCTCACATCAATGGCCTTAGTGACTGTTTCAAAAAAGTCGACCAGGTTCAAAAGGCAGGATCTGCCCTTGACAAAGCCGAATTGGGTGGGATCCAGTGTCTGTAGGTCCCCAATGTCTTTGTTTATGAGTTCCATAATGATCCTCTCCATAGCTTTGCAGACCAGGCTCGTCAAGCTTATGGGGCAGTAATTTCCAGGGTCCGTAGATGCACCTCCTTTGTGGAGTGGGACCACTGTTGCTGTATGCCATTCTTTGGGCATGTATCCTGTAGTAAGGCTAAGATTAAACAGCAGCCTTATGTGCGGGTTTAGTTCCTCTTGGAGTTCATGTAGCATGCAACCCGGGACACCGTCTGGTCCCACTGATGCTGTGTTTTTAGCTTTAGAGAGGGCAGCTCTCACCTGGGCATCTGAGATGTCAGGGAGGCTACACTCTGCTGGGATAGATATTTTTCCTTTTGGGGGGGGGGGGGAATTTGCACTGAACCTGTCAGCCAGTATGTTGGCAATGTCTGTGGGTTCAGTATATTGTCATTTTGGACTAACTCTGAGCATATTTGGGAGTTTCCACCCAGGTTTCTAACATAACTAAAGAAGGCCTTGTGATTGTCTTTAGTGTCTTTTGCAATTTTTCTCTCAAAGTTGGCCTTGGATGATTTTATGAGTGATCGTAGTTTTTTGCTAGTACTGATCAGAGATGCCTTCCCTTTTAGGGATTTTGCTCTGTCATGTAGTAGCTTCCTCCTCCTGTTGTAAAGCTTATTAATGGCTGGGGTCCACCAGACAGGACGCCTGCCTTTGGGGGAATGGGTCTTGGTTTTATTTGGGATTGCATGATCCATGCATTCTTGAAGGTGTCCATAGAAGGCATTTATAAAGGATTCAGCGGTGTGGGCTGTGGTTTCCACTGGCCCAGGGGCTTTGAAGGATACCACTTCAGTCTTAAGAAGTGTGAAGTCAGCTTTTGAGAAATTCTTCACTGTGGTCTTCTGTGCTGGGGGTGGGGGCGGGTGCGGGATGTGGATTTCCAGTGAGATTAATTTATGGTCTGATCTCACCAATGAGGGGTATACTTCCGGTGTGGAGCATTGTGTCCCCATGTTTGTGATGATCAGGTCTAATATGTTATCTCCTCTTGTGGGAGTGGTGACTAGTTGTTCCATCGCATTTGAGTTTATGAATTCTAGGAACCTTTGGGCTAGGGTGTTGGGGCTTGAGTAATGCTCCCAGTCTATGTTTGGGTAGTTGAAGTCTCCCAATATGATGGTATTTGGAGAGACATTCATACTCTCCAGTGTCTTCAGGAAGGCTGAGTGGGGTTCCTGAGTTTGAGAGGGTGGTCTGTAGCATGCTACAAACTGTAGGGCAGTTTTGCCTACGGTTAGTTGCATATGGATGGTCTCTGATGCTTCGTGAGTTGCCACTAACCTGGAGGTGTGGGTATCTTTGATAAATATGAATACTCCCCCTCCTTTTGTGGTTTGGTCCAAGTTTTGGGGCTGAAAAGCATGATATGAAGTATAACCTGGTAGTGCTGGGGTGCTCTCGGGAGCCTTGAACCATGTTTCAGTCACTGCACAAACATCGATGTTCTCCATACTGAGGAGGGCTTCGAGTGCGTGCATCTTGAGGTTTAGACTTCTGGTGTTGAGCAGCATTACCCTTAGTTTTTTCCACTTGTATTTTCTAGGGAGGTGGGTTTGTCTTTTGAGCCTTGCCTAAAAAAGGCACTATGGGGGTGGCAAGAGCCTTGGCCAATATCCAGAAGCCCAGGGGTGACAGGTGCAAGCCATCCCTTGCGAAGCAGCGTGGCTTGTCAAGCATGTCATCCCAAGCAGACAGACACTGGATCCCCTTAGAATGACACCAGTAATTAAGCCAATTGTTAAAGCTGATCATTTTGTCTTTGTACTGTGGCATCATGCTTGGTGAGGGTAAGATGCTGCTCAGGGTCAGGGTCATACTGGCCTGGGCTACATAATCAGAGAGCTCCTCTATGTCTCTTTTCATGTAGTCCAGGGAGGTACGTCTCAGGTCATGCACACCGGCATGGACAATGACTGATTCATATTTGTACTTGCTTTGGAGTGACCTGAGTGCTTGTGTTATGTGACGGATTCTAGCGCCCGACAGGCAGCTTATTTTCCTTGTTCAGTCTGGTGAGCGGGACATCAATGTGTCTGACTATGGAGTCACCTATTACAAGTGTATCAGGCATGTTGTTTGGCCTTAAAGGCTGTGACTGTTTGGCACACTGGCTTTGTGAACTATGTGTTGCATGTGTTAGGTTTTGAGGTAGTGTTGCTTGGATGTCTGCTTTGGAGGCCTCTTTTGTTTTGGTAGATTTTTATTTAGAGCCTCTGAGTATGTTTTTGTGTGTTTATGTGTTTGGTTTGCAGTTGTGATAGGTCTATGTGAGACTGGGTTTGTGGTGTGTGGTTACCTTCTCCTCCTTACTGGTTTTGCCAGCACTGAGTCGAGAGAGCTCAGCCTCCAGTTTGGCTATATAGTTGCATCTCTCACATATATTTGTATTTGTTGGGAGGAGGAGAGGGTTGTCTGTGTACATGAGGCAGTTGTAACATTGCCTCAAGATTCCCAGATTCACCATCTGAACTGGAGAGGACGCCAGTAATTGACCCCTCGACATGCTAGAATAGTGTAAAGGATTGCTGTGTAACTGAGTCAGAAAGGACCTATAGGGAAATGGGTGCTCAAGGGGATTGTAGGTGGATGTAGTGCTCTCTTTTTGTTTAAGAGTGCTTTACCTGTATAAAATGCTTTTAGGAGCAAGTGCTGGGCTTTTCAGATTGAGAACAGACATGTTAAGGAATATTTGCATGCATGTCCCATTCAGTGGGTGATATTTATAATTATATCTAACGGGTGGATCACACAGCAAATTTTCTTTGGGTCAAAACTGACAATTTGCACATATGTGCATTTACTACATGCTTTATTGGTTATTTACGGAGGGGGGGTTTGCCTCTTTCTGCTTTTTCATCCATTCGGCAAGCATTTACATTTGTTTGTGACTCAAAGGATTGAGTACAATATATATTTGGTACAAGTAAGCCAGGTTTAAGTATAGGGGGATTATCCTTTTAGTATCTTTGACTGTCTGCTTAAGAGATGTCCTTGCAGGCTTTATTTTGGCTGTATCACATCACAGCTATTAGTGGTTTAGAGGTGAATGAAGCAAATTAGCAACTTATGGTCATGGATCTCAACAATTACTTCAGGGCCTTTGTGCAAATAAGTATGACATCCACGTATTTGGAATTAAACCTACTGATAACGGCACAAAGGAGAACAGCCAGATTGATCCAGTTGACGGTTGTAATTTACTCTTCACTCAGCTTGGCAAAAAGGTCAAAACGTTACGCACCAACATTTGGCACTTAAAGCTTTTCAAAGCATATCAAAATAAAAATATTATCCCGAGGGGCTTACGGACTAAATTACAGCCATTAGTTAACAAGCTGGATGACATATTACTAAGGGATTGGAACATGGCACAGCAGCAGGCGTCCATGTCCTTTAACATTTTGGCATCTTATTATGAAAGAACAATTGAGGTCAACATATGTGATGTGCAAAAAATATGGGAAGAGTTGAAACAATTTGAAGAACAAACAAATTTTAAGAATAATCTTAGCAGATTTTCAAAGGAATTGATTACTTTTGAAAATCATTTGAAAGATAAAAAAATTACATAAATTTTCCAGAGATATGGAAGATTATGAGAGGGGTAGGCCATTTCAGTCACAGAGAAATGTTAGGTTTGCTGAAGCAACAAAAAACACTACTCAGATACACAAAAAAAGACCCAGATCCATATTGAAAAAAGGCAGACCCACACACTACAACTTTGGGGAGGAATCCTCCACTACTGACACTGAATCCACATATATCGGTGACTCCCCTGATTTTAAGAGGGGTCAGAGTTCAGAATACCATTTAGGGGCAGGAAGCACAGGGGGGACGTAAGCACTGGGGTAAAAACCATAGAGGATTTCCTTCAATCAATAGTGAAATAAATGTAGTGTGTTCAAATGTGCACAATACTTCCAAACATGTTTTATCATCTGAAGAGCAATTACTATTGAATAAAGGTCTTGGTTTTATCCTGGGTTTTTTAGTGAATGAAAGCATTTTGGTCTCTGATATTTTGTCATTTTGCAGAAAGCTAAATTTGATATTGTATTTTGGCCAACAGGATCATTCTCAAAGATCAACTGAATTTAGATTCTACAAATCCAATTTCAGTCCACCTATGGACAAACATATGGCCATTTTCCAACAGGAGGTCATCAAAGATATGCATTATAAACTAAGTTCCTCACAGATTCTCAGACACAATTTAACAATGGTAGAACAAAAAGCTCTTATAGATCTTAGAGCAAACACTTACATTTCCATCTTATCAGCGGATAAGGGTGGGACGGTGGTCATCATGGACTCCAGTTATTACTGGGCTGAGGGAAGTAGACAATTGTCTAACTGTCAGCATTACATGAACATGCCCACCGACCCCAATCTGAACTTTAAAAAAGAGATTGATCATTTTTTGCAGGAAGCGGTGGATCAGGGAAAATTATCAGTGATAAAATAAGACAATTAGTGGTAAAGGATCTGGGCAAACAATATCTTTACCTATTGCCCAAAATTCACAAATCTTTGAGTAGACAGTACAGTTGTGTACACTTACCTTGTAGGTGTTCGAGTGTATTCACTGTTGCAGTCATTACATTTGGGTTATCTGCTTGCAGTAGCCCCCAATCGGCCTGATTAACAAAGTCTTGGGTCCTGCGTCAATTGCTGTCCCTTCTTCCATGACATCAGGTCATCAGGGGTAAAAAACATGCAGCCGATGCCATTACATCAGTTTTTTCTTGCCCCAGATGTCAGGTGCCCCCTAATGGGAAACAATTAAATCTGTAATACAAGGATATACCTCCAACAAAAAAGAAAATACACCAAAAATCTTTTTGAGCATAGTAAGTGAGAGTAGAGGTATAGCCAAAAGAAGAAAGGGGGCTGGAGGGAGGGTAACCAGGACTGCAACAGTGAATACACTCGAACATCTACATTTATGGTAAGTGTACACAACTGTACTATGTTCTTCATGTTTCACTGCTGCAATCATTACATTTGGGTAGATTCCCAAAGCTAAGGTTGGGAGGAGGAATTTAAATAGAATTAGGACCAGCTATAAGGCCCTGCAAGACTGCAGTGGCAAAACCAGCTCTGGATTTAGAGAAAATAATAATGCCTGGTGAATGTATGTACAGAACTCCAGGTAGCAGCTTCTAGGATGTCATTTGTAGGGACGCCCCTGAGAAAGGCTGTAGAGGTAGATGCAGTCCTGGTTGAATGGGGTTTGATGCCCTGTGGGATAGGTTTTCCATGGTGCTTATAGCAGAAATGAATGCAGTGGCCTATCCATTTTGAAATGGTTTGCTTAGAAATAGCTTTCCCCTCTGTCCCTGCAGCCAATGCCACCAGTAGTTGTTCGGATTTTCTTTGAGGTTTAGTCCTGTCCAAGTAGAATCCAAGTTGTCTGTGCACATCTAAGGAGTGCAATACCCATTCTCCTTTGTTCTGTGGGTTAGGAAAGAAGGTAGGCAAATGAATGGACTGATTAAGAGCCACACTGGATACCACCTTGGGCATGAAGGAGGGATTTGGTTCTGAGGGACACCCTGTCCGCATGAAAGATGATGACAGGCTCCACTGCCATAAGGGCCTGTAACTCAGATACCCTTCTTGCAGAAGTGATTGCTAAAAGGAAAGCTGTTTTCCAGGAAAGGAATTTTAAATCTGCAGTAGCAGCTGGCTCGAAAGGAGGAAGAATGAGTTTCTCCAAGACAAAGTTAAGGTCCCAGGCTGGAGTTGGAGCTCTCCTCGGTGGCCTTAAATTTTTGGCCCCTCTCAGGAACTGCTTGAGCAGTGGGTGAAAGAATAGGGGAGGCTCTGTGCTATAATGAGCTGAAATGGCTGAGGCATGAAATTTGATGGAGGAAAAGGACAAGCCCTTATGAAGCATCTCAGTCAAATATTTTAGAATCTGAGGTAAATTGGGTACAGCTGCGCTCATCCCTTGAGATTGGTTTCAGGTACAAAATCTTTTCCATTTTGCAGCATAAGATTTTCTAGTACTAGGCCTCCTAGACTCTAAAATGATATCCATCAGTGATTTACTGAGGGGTGGTAAAGAAGAGATTAGGTAATTAGCCAGGCTGCTAGGTTCAGGGTTTGCAGCTGAAAGTGCAGAATCTGGTTCTCCTGCTTAGACAACAGGGAAGGAGTCTGAGGCAGGTGCCATGAGGCCAAGCATGACACACTGAGCAGGAGGGGGTACCAGTGTTGGAATGGCCAGTCTGGTGCAATGAAAATTGTCCTTGGCTTGTCCTGTTTGATCTTTAGTAGTACCTTGGAGAGCAGAGGCAGAGGAGGAAAGGAATAAACTGATAGTTTTTTCCAGCTGAAGGATAAAGCATCCACTTTCCAAGCCAGTTTGTGGGGAATCCTTGTGCAAAATTTGTCCAATTGATGGTTCTAGGTGGAGGCAAACATATCTGTGTGAAAATCCTTGGTTCCAGTTTCCACTCGTGTGGGTCCATGAGGTTTCTGCTTAGTCCATCTGCCAGTGTATTTAGTTTTCCTGGCAGGAAATGAGCTTGTAGATTCACTTGGTAGCTCAAGGCTGTGTTCCACAATGCCATGGCTAGTCTGCAGAGGGGGTATGTGTGTGTACCCCCCTGCTTATTTATGTATCACATGACCGTGGTGTTGTCAGTCTTTACCATTAGTTGTCCTGGAAGAATGTGGTCTTTGAAGGCTGTCAGAGCATTCTGTACAACTAACATTTATGTGTAGGTGCATTTGACTTGGGTTCCATTTGCCCTGAATGCACTTCCCTGTCAAGTGAGCCCCCCATGCATAGTCTGATGCATCTGTTAAGGTTTGGGCAGCAGGGGGTAGTGTGAATGGTGGTCCCTTGTTTTGGTGGAAGGTCTCTGCCCACCAAAGGAACTCTAGGCGTAGACAAGGTATGATAGGAATCATAGCTTCTAGATCATGTGAATGTTCACACCATAGGCTTTTGAGATACCACTGCAGTTTCCTCATATACAGCCTTGCATATGGAATTAGAAGAATGCAGGAGGCCATGAACTCCAAGGCCTGCAGTATTTGCCTTGCAGATAACTGGGCTTTTGTGGCCACTTGTTTGAAGTAGGTTGTCAAATTAGTCCATTTCTCTGGTGTGAGGAAAGCCATCTGGGATGTTGTAGTCAAGCTTGCTCCCAGGAATATAATTTGTTGACAGGGTATCAGGTGTGATTTATTTTCATTTATGGTGTACCCCAGACAAGTCAGTACCCTTTGAACAGAGGCCAGATGATTCAAAAGTATGTCCTGGCTTTCTGCCTGAACTAGACAATCGTCCAGGTATGGACATATTTGAATATTTCTTTGCCTGTAGAATTCAATGACTGGAGCTAGGCACTTTGTGAATACCCTGGGTACAGTAGATAAGCCAAAGGGCAGTGCAGAGAACTGATGGTGCATGTTGCCTGCTTTGAAGTGTAGGTATCTTCTGCAAGACTCCCTGATAGGGATGTGCAGGTATGCTTCCTTTAAGTAAAGTGTTGCCAACCATGCATCTTTGCCTAGCATAGGAAGCAGCTGGTGAAGAGTCAGCATCCTGAATTTTGGAATCACCAGAAAGGTATTTAGAGTAGAAAGGTCCAGGATAGGATGTCATGTATTGCCTTTTCTGGGTACCAGAAAAAGTCTTGAATAGAAACTTTGTCCCTTTTCCTTTTCTGGTACCAACTGAATAGCCCCATGGTACCAAATGAATAGCTCCATGCTTGAGAGAGAGAGTACTTGATTTTGGGCCTCTGCCCACTGATTTGGGGGTAGATTTGGCCACCCGGTTGGTGTTGGTAAGGTGTGGGAGTGAAATCTGTATCCTTGGGACACTATATTTAAAACCCATTTGTCCTGGGTAATGAGCTCCCAGTTTTTGGCCTGCAGACCAATCTTTCCACCTAAAGGAGCATTCAGTTAGGAAGTGCTTGGAACTTTTAAAAGCAAGTCATTGAGATAGTTTTCCATGGGGGAGTCTTACTACTCCCTGATTTGGGTGTGGAAACCCCCCTCTGCTTAGTCTTGTCTCTCTCCTGGGACCGAAACCTGGGGTTTCTGCTGTGTCTGGGTTTGGCTTGAGAAGACCTAGAAGGGGCTGGAAAGGACCAATTCTTAGAGGGCCAGTGCCTACTAAATCTAGGAGGCTGAACTTGCAAGAAATATTTAACAGTTTGCATAGATTTAGCTTTAACTTCCATCTTTTTTAAGAACTTCTTCAGCCTTGTTGCCAAACAGGCGGTCCTGATTTAAGGGAGCATCCAACAATTTAGCTTTAACATGATCAGGCAGAGATTGCTCCTTAAGCCAAGCATGCCTTCTGAGCATAGACCCAGTAACAGCGGCCCTGCAAGAGGCCTCTAATGAATCAAATCCACATTGCAAAGTATGTTTTCCAACCTGTTCAGCAGAATGCATTAAATCAAGAAGTTATGTACTCACCATAACGTTCGATGTATGTAGTCCATCTCACCTCACATTCTTACCCGTGGGTTCGGAGCCAAATATAGACTCCGACTCGGCCAAACTTTTCTAGCTTGAAGTCTTCTATTGGCTGGGCTAAGAAGGTATCCCATTCTGCACTGCTCCATATCCCCAGATCTAGTTTGCTGTGAACACCACACTCATACCCCATGCATAACAACATCCAAGTAAAGAGGAATAAACTAAAGGTGAAGGGAGCTCTAAAACCAGACCTAACCTCCAGATCCTCCAGGAAGGGGGAAGGTGGGTGGGTAAGTAATGTGAGGTGAGATGGACTACATACATCGAATGTTATGGTGAGTACATAACTTCTTGATGTTATGTAGTCCCAATCTCACCTACATTCTTACCCGTGGGACAGCGTCCCTAGCACCTACATCCTGGGAGGCTCAGAGGAAGATACTCCTGAGTACTGTGGAACCAAATGAAGACCTGCCCCTAGATACCACGTCCAGCTTGTAATGAGTAACAAAGGTGTGAGGAGATGCCCAGGTAGCTGCAGCAAAAATATCATCCATAGACAATAGGCTGTAGATGTGGATACAGCCTGAGTAGAGTGAGCGTTGACTGGGAACAGTAGGTCTTTACCCCCTGAGGAATAAATGAAAGAGATGCAATTTGAAATCCATCTGGATAGAGTGATTTTGGAGACAGGGGACCCAATTCTGTTTTCTGAAAAGGAGACAAACAGCTGATCAGATTTTCAGAGATCTTTGGTTCTGTGCAGATAGAAACGTAACTGTCTAAGAACATCCAATTGATGAAATTTAAATTCTGCCTTTTTTGAAAAATGGGGAAAAAACACTGACAACTCAATAGGTTGATTAATATTAGATATGGACGCCACTTTCGGAAGAAAGGAATGGTTTGGTCTAAGAGAAACCCTGTCCTTATGAAAGATCAAGTATGGAGGTTTGATAGAAACAGCTTGAATTTCTGAAACGCATCTGGCGGATGTGATGGCTATTAAAAAGGCAGTTTTTCAGGTCAAGAATTTTAAGTTACAAGTAGCTGCAGGCTCAAAGGATGGTGAAGTGAGGGCTTGCAGAACAAAATTTAGATCCCAGGGCATGATTGGTTCTGAGACAGGGGGACGGAGTAAGAGTGCCCTTCAGGAAAGCCTTACAGAGTCTGTGAGCCATCATACTAGGCTCATTAGCAACATGAAAATTAGAAATCGCTGCCAATTGAACTTTATTGGTAGCGGATGCTGAGCCCTGCTGGAAAAGCATAGACAAAAACTCCAAAACGGAAGCAACTGGAGCTGTGTAAGGGTCAATTCCTTGGGTATGAGCCCAAATAGAGAACCTCTTCCATTTGCTGGAATAAATCTTCCTAGTAGAGGGCTTATGAGAGGAAGACAAAATATGAACTACCTCAGGTGAAAATTGATGAAGCCTAACTAACAACGGAAGTGGAGTAGCCAGGCTGTCAACAGGAGGGTCCGCAGAGAGGGGTGGAATTGTCCCATGTGTGTCAGTAAGTCTGGTTGTGGGTCCAGAGTCCACGGTGTGTCCACAATGTAGGGATGGAGAAAGGGGAACCAGACTTGAGGCCAGTGTGGAGCAATTAGAATCATTCTGCTTCCCAAGGATTGTGCTTTCTGAATCACTTTTGATAGCAAGGGGAACGGAGGGAAAGCATAAAGCAGACCGGAGGGCCAATCGTGGACTAGAGCATCCCTGGGCGACTCCCCCTGTGGGGGGATCAGCGTGAAGTAGCCGCTGCATTTGGCATTGAAGGGGCTGGCAATAAGGTCGCAGCAAGGCTGACCCCATCTGCTGAAGATTCATTCTGCGACTAAACGACTCAGGGACCACTCGTAAGGCATCAGAATAGCTCTGCTTAGCCTGTCTGCTATCACGTTGGACTCCCCCGGAATGTGCATTGCCACCAGAAACCATTGGGAAGATACTGCCCACTGCCACACTCGCATGACCTCTCTGCACAGGGAGTATGATCTGGTTCCTCCCTGCTTGTTCGGATGCCACACTACTGACATATTGTCCGAGTGTATTGCGATAGTCCCGAGAGGTAGAAAGCTCTGAAGTGCCTGCAACGCAAGTAGCACCGCTCTCATCTCTAGGATGCTGATATGCAGATGTATCGTGATCTTGCCACGTGCCTTGGACTGTCCTGCCGAGATAATGCCCCCCCACCCCATCTGGGAAGCGTCCGTGGTCACTGTGGCAACCGGGGGTGGTGGAAACAAGGGTTTTCCCCTGTCCAGATTGTTGGTGCAAAGCCACCAACTGAGATCCTGTCAGTTAGCAAAATAGGGTGGGAAAGTGGAAGTCTCTGGAGAGACCATTGAGCAAAGAGGAGCCATTGAAGGAGCCTCATGTGCAATCTCGCTAGAGGGACCAACATAATTGTTGCTGCCATAGTCCCCAGGAGTTGGAGAACCCATCTTGCCTTCGCTTTCCTCAGGGGTAGTGGGGCTTGCACCTGTTGCTGTAAGACTCTGATTCTTTCCTGCGGTAGAAAGGCTTGCATTTGAACGGTGTCTAGCTCTGCACCTATAAAAATGAGGGCAACAAGGCAGATTTTTCAAAGTTCAGTGTTATGCCCAGTTGTTGACAGAGTGATGGTAGCGTCCCTGGTTTGGATTAGTAGATGCCTGGTGGGGGCAGTGAGGAGCCAGTCATCCAAATACGGAAACACTTGGAATCCTTGACATCTCAAGTGAGCTGTCACCACCACCATACACCTGGTGAACACCCTGGGGGGGTGTGGTGAGACCAAAGGGCAGGGCTCGAAACTGAAAATGACTGGGTCCCAGCTGGAAGCGTAGGTGCCTCCTGGATGCCCTGTCCATTTTGATATGGTAGTAAGCATCCTTGAGGTTGATGGAGCACATCCATACTTCTCTTCCCAACAATGGGAGAATTGACTGTAGTGTGACCATACGGAACTTGGACTTTTGTACATAGTTGTTCAGTTGGCTGAGATCTAATATGGGGTCTCAGGTCCCCTGTTCTTTTTGGCACCAAAAAGAATCTTGAGTAAGTCCCTAATCCGATCTGGTCTGAGGGTTATGCTGGATGACTCCTTTTTCTAGCAGCTTTGAAACCTCTGAAGCTGCGTGATCCCTTTGACTGATTGGAACGTCCGGGATTTTTTTGACTGGAGGGGGATCTAACAAAAAGAGGATGAGATAACCTCCGGAAGTTATTCGTAATATCCATAGGTCCTGGGTGATGTTCTGCCAGGCTTCCGGGTATAACGATATTCGACCCCCGACTGGCTCTGGAAACGCACAGTCTGGCATCTCATCAGGAACGACGGTAGGGAGAGCTGCGAAAAGAATTGCGGTCTCCTGAATTGCAGGGGGCCCCCCTCTGCCTCTAGGGCAGCATCTCCCTGAATAACCTCCCCCTCCTCTGCCTCTAAGGGGGGCTCACCTTGTGCACCGGGAAAAAACCTCTGATTTTTTTGAACCACATTTTCCCACCCCTCTGGGCCTTGGGGTAAGGCCTAGAGGGAAGGGAAAAATGGACCCCTACAGCAGACAGAGTCTTTCTCTCTTGCTCGCACCTGGTGAGGGTGTCTTTCACCTTGGTTCCGAACAAAGAAGAACCAACAAAGGGGGCGTCAGTGAAAGAAGACTTGAAGGCCTCCGCGAAATGACAAAGGCGCATCCAGGCTTGCCTCCTAAGGGCGACTCCTGAGCTAGCTGCCCTGCTCGCTCCGTCGGCTGCGTATGAAATGAGCCGCATGGAGGAGTTGACGATGGAATTGAGGGTAGACACCTGGGCGTTAACCATCTGGGCCACCACCACAGGAACGTTACCCGCGAGAGTATCTCCTAACTCCTTGAGGAGATCTCTCTCGAGCCGAGTAAAATGAGACAGGTAATTCAGTGACCGTAAGGTAAAGGTTGCTGATGAGAGGTTACACTTCCCATACCGGTCCATGGTCCTAGACTCCTTGTTAGGAGGATGGACGGAGGAAGAAGTCTCAGCTACTTCCTTCTGAGTGGCCGCCGCGACCACCATGGCATCCACAGGGATTCCTTTGGACAAAAACTCCTTACCCGGGGGGAGCAGACAGAAATTTATTGGGTCTCCTGGGTACGGGTTCAACAGAATCAGGGTTCTCCCACACCTTCAGACAAATTAAATCCAGGAGCTCGAAGGGTGGGGACACCCAGGAGGCAGATGGCTGAGCACCAAAGGCCTTCAGGAAGACAGACTCCTCCTCAGAGGGGGCTTTGGAATGCCAGTCACCTCTGTTTCAACATTTCCAGGATGTCGGAGAAAGAATCATCATCAGAGGATGACTTGGGGGACCCCTCCGATTCCTTGAGGTCAGTATCTGAGGTGAGAGACTCATCCTGGGAGTCTATGTGCTTCCTCTTGCACGTTTTCTTTCTCGGGGGCTCCTCAGGCAAAACCTCTGAGGAGCCCTCAGAAACTTGGGGACCACTCGTGGGGGTATCCCTAGGCCTTGGGGCTCTACTGTCTACAGATATATTGTGATCAGAGGCTCTCACCAGAGTGGTAGGGGACAGAATGACCAACCTGCATGATATGGCTGAAGATCTGGCCAGCGCAGTCCGCATGACCTCAAAGGCTGCCCCCCCCCCCTCGAGTCTGAGGACCGGCCAGCCTCTGAGATCATGACAGGAGCTGGGGTTCCATGAGCAGAGGCACCGAGAGTGAGGCTAGGAATCGAAGGATGTCCCGAGGTGTCCCCCTCGGGCCCCACTGAAGAATCACGAGTCCCGAACCCCGTGGACGGCGCCGACGGGGTTGGAGCTGATGTTGGCACCGATGAGCCCAGTGGGGCTATCGGAAACGACCTAGAAACATCACATAGAGCAGAGCATCCCAGCTCCAAAGACAGAGATGCGCTCGGAGGAATCGAAGAAGGTATCAGGACAGGCTCCGCAGCCAACTGGGACGGAGCCGAGAACAATTTAGCCAAAACCAGTGATTGCAGGAGCCTCTGCACCACCCTATTGACATCCACATCTGAAAGTGTCCTTGAGGATTTGGAGGACAGGGAGGGAGATCGGGATCTCCGCTCAGGTGACACTGGTCTAGTACTGGGCGATCGGCTCCGAAGAGGTTCCAATATAATTGGAGCCGACACCGGTTCCATCAACACAGACACTTCCTGCAGCCCCGAGGACAGTGGAGCCGAGGAGGTCAAAGCTAGTTTCATTACTTTCTCCGGTGGCTCCGAGGAGACTGAAGGAGCCGGAGATTTCTTTTTTGATTTTGTGGATTTAGATTTTGAACTGGAAGCAGAATGCATGGCCTCTTCGAATGAGGGTTTCAAGAGTCCCTTCAGAATTAACTTATTCTTTCTTGGAGCACCCTGGGACTAAAAGCATGGCAGAAGCTGCAGGACTCCTGCAGGTGGATTGCTCCCAGACAGTAAATGCATATTGAATATCCATCGGTGATGGACATCTTGTAACCACACTTAGAGCACTTTTTAAAACCCGAAGGTTTATGCTCCTTGGAATCTTTGGACATGCTGAAAAATAATCACAAATACCAATAAACAAGCAAGACACTGCCTGACTGGAAAAAACAATTACAGGCACACAAAAAGTACAGTTTTGTACCTACCATAAATGTAGATGTTAGAGTGCTAATACAGCTGCAGTAATAACAGATGGGTTCTCCTGCCATCAGGCGGGTCCTTGGTCGGCCGAATTCCAAAGTCTAGGTCCGGCGTCAGTTGTCGTCGCTTCTTTCCTGACGTCAGTGCGACAGGGGTATAAAAGAACCAGCCGACGCCATTTTCTTCAGTCTTTCTTGCCCCAGATGTCAGGTGCCCCCAGAAGGAAGGCAATACATAAAATAATGTAATAATGCAATGCAATACAATCAAAAAACAGTAGTTGCAAGCAAATACACCATAAAAGAATACCCCTAGAGGGGAAGGTGGGAGGGGAAACCTGGACTGCAGCTGTATTAGCACTCGAACATCTACATTTATGGTAGGTACAAAACTGTACTATGTTCATCGTGCATACAGCTGCAGTCATAACAGATGGGTAGAATCCCAAAGCTAAGAAAGGGGTGGTAGGCACTAGGTGGAGCTAGGAGGAGCAAAAATGCCCTGCAAGACTGCAGTGGCAAAGCCTGCTCTAGACTTGGAGTATAATGGTAGGTTGTAGTGCTTAGAGAAGGCATGCACAGAACTCCAAGTGGCTGCTTCTAAAATATCCTTGGTAGGAACTCCTCTGAGGAAGGCTGCAGAGGTGGCTGTGGCCCTGGTGGAATGAGTTCTAATGCCTGTAGGTACAGTTTTGCCATGAAAGGAATAGCAAAAGTGTATGCAGTGGGCTATCCATTTTGAGATTGTCTGTTTGGATATTGACTTTCCTTGAGCTCCTACCGCATAGGCCACAAAAAGCTGTTCTGATTTTCTGAAAGGCTTTGTTCAGTCCAAATAATAACGCAGTTGTCTGTGGATGTCCAAGGAATGCAGTAATCTCTCCTCTTTGTTTTGAGGATTAGGATAAAAGTAGGTAAATGTATGGCCTGATTTAAAGCTACCCTGGATACCACTTTAGGCATAAAGGATGGGTTGGTACGTAATGAAACTCTGTCCTGATGGAAGATGATGAAAGGCTGGACAGCCATAAGAGCCTGTAGTTCTGAAACTCTACGAGCTGAAGTGATAGCCAGAAGGAAAGCTGTTTTCCAGGACAAATATTGTAAATCTGATGAGGCAGCTGGTTCAAAAGGGGGCAAAGTCAGTTTTTCCAGAATGAAATTAAGATCCCAAGCAGGTATTGGTTGTTTTCTTGGAGGTCTTAAATGCTTAGCCCTTCTGAGGAACTGTCTTAATAGAGGGTGAGAGAATAAAGGTGGATCAGTGTTGTATTCTGCAGAAATGGCTGAGGCATGGATTTTGATGGAAGAGAATGAAAGTCCACTGCTTAGCAGTTCGGCCAAATATTGTAGTATTTGAGGTAAATTCAGTTTAGCAGGGCACTGGCCCTTTTTCTCATTTCAAGCACAAAAAGACTTCCATTTTGCAGAGTAAGCTTTTCTAGTTGATGGCCTTCTGGCCTCCAAAATGACATCCTGCACCTCCTTGGAGAGCAGGGCCTGCTGTGATGCTAAGGAATCTTCCATGCGGCTAGATTGAGTGTCTTCAGCTGACTGTGAAGAGTTTTGAAGCTGTGCTGAGTCAGAAGAAGAGGCATTAGAGGCAGGGTCCATGGTGGGGAATGCGTCAGGCTCCTTAGTAGTGGGTACCAGTGTTGTCTTGGCCAGTCCGGAGCAATGAGAATCATCTTTGGTCTGTCTGCTCTGGTCTTCAATAGGACTTTGGGCAGCAGAGGAAGAGGTGGGAAGGCATAAACTGTCATTTGAAAGAGAGAGCATCCACTCTCCAGGCCTTTGGATGGAAGATCCTTGAGCAGAATTTTGTCAATTGATGATTTTTGTGGGAGGCAAAGAGATCTATGTCTGGCCTTCCCCATTCTTGGGTTATTTCTGTAAAAACTTTTGGATGCAACTTCCATTCGTGTGGATCTGTCATATTCCTGCTTAGGTTGTCTGCCAGCGTGTTTTCCTTACCTGGCAAGTACTGTGCTTGTAGCTCCATTTGTAAGTCCATGGCCATGTTCCAAAGTGACATGGCCAGTCTGCATAGGGGATAAGAATGTGTTCCTCCCTGCTTGTTTATGTACCACATAACTGTGGTGTTGTCTGTTCTTATCAATAGCTGACCTGGTTGTAGAAGGTCCTTGAAGACTGTAATAGCATTTATCACTGCTAGCATTTCTTTTTGATTGATGTGAAGGTGCTTTTCATTTTGGGTCCATTTGCCCTGAATGCACCGGTCTGTCATGTGCACCCCCCAGGCGTAGTCAGAGGCGTCTGTTGTGATGACTTGATTTGCTTGAGGCTTGCTGAATGGAAGACCTGTGTTTGTTTGGCATGCTTGAGCCCACCACAGAAATTCCTTTTGCAGACATGGAATTAGTGGTATCATTGTTTCCAAACTGTGGCTGTGTTGAGACCATATGTTTTTTAGGTACCATTGTAGTTTTCTCATATGCAGCTTTGCACATGGGATTAGTAAGATGCAAGATGCCATGAATCCCAGAGCCTGCAGGATTTTCCTTGCAGTCAGCCTGGTGCAATTTGCCAGTGTTCTGAAATATTGAATTAGTTGCCCCTGCTTCTCTGGCATGAGGTAGGCCATCTGGGTGTTTGTGTCCAAACTGGCACCCAGGAAAATTATCTTCCAAGAGGGTATTAGTCTTGATTTCTCTTTGTTGACTGTGTATCCTAGAGAGTTTAATAACATTATTACATAAGCCAGATGTTTCAGAAGAATGTGCTTGCTGTCCGCTTGGATCAGGCAGTCGTCCAAATAAGGGTATATTTGTATCCCTTGAAGTCTGCAGTAGGCAATTACTGATGCCAGGCATTTCGTGAATACTCTGGGCAGTAGATAAACCAAAGGGCAATGCAGAGAATTGATAATGTATTGAACCTGCAAGAAATCTGAGGTATCTTCTGCAATTTTGTCTGATTGGGACATGCAGGTATGCCTCCTTGAGGTCCAATGTTACCAGCCAAGACTCCTTGCCCAGCATGGGAAGAAGTTGCTGTAGAGTGAGCATCTTGAATTTTGGTGCAGTAGGAATGTGTTTAGGATGGAAAGATCCAAAATAGGTCTCCAATCTTTGCCCTTCCTTGGCACCAGAAATAGCCTGGAATAAAAACCTTGACCTTGTTCGTGTGTAGGTACCTCCTGAATAGCTTTCATGTTTATAAGATCTGAAATTTGCTTTTGTGCCTCTGCCCTTTGATTGTGTGGCAGGTTTGACATGCCTTTCATTTTTGGAAGGGTATGAAAATGGAATTTGTAGCCTCTGTTTATAATGTTCAGGATCCATTTGTCCTTTGTGACAATATGCCAATTTTTTGAGAATAGTGCCAGCTTTCCACCTAAGGGTGCTGCCAACTGAGACCTGGTTGGCATGCAAAGGGGAAAGTCATTGGTTTTGCTTTCTGAAAGATTGCGAGTTGTCCTCACCACCTCTTTGTGTAGGAGCTTGCCATTGTCTGCCTCTGTACGAGGCTTGTGTTTGTCCTCTGCCCCTCGGGCACCTGTATCTGCCTCTTTGGGGTCTGTCTGTGGCAGGAAAGGACCAGCTTTTGGAAGGCCAATTTCTACTAAAACATGGGGGTTGAACCTGCAGAAATTCTTTCACAGTTTGCATTGATTTAGCCTTTTCCTCCATTTTCCGTAATACTTCCTCAGCATTTGCCCCAAATAGTACATCCTTTTGAAGAGGTGTCTAGTAATTTAGCTTTGACATGATCAGGCAAGGCTTGTTCCTTGAGCCAAGCATGCCTACGTATGACTGAGCCTGTAACAGCAGCTCTACATGAGGCCTCTAGAGCATCAAAACCACATTGTAAGGTATGTTTACCCACTTGTTCTGCACTATGCATCAAATCCTGCAACTCTTTCATGTCTGGTTGTTCAGGTTGTGACATTTTACTTTTCAATTGAGATAACAGAAACTGTTGGTAGTTTAGCATATGAAACTGACAGTTTAAGGCCCTCATGGATAAGGTAGCCGAGGAATATACCTTTTTCTCCACCTTTCTAAGGATCTGGAATCTCTCGGAAGGCAATGGGTTTTGGCAATGGAGGCCTTAACTCCCTTGGGCCCCTGTGAGATGGTTTCTAGGTCAGCAGAATGGCTTTTGTATAGAAATTGGTGCGAGTCAGGAACCCTGTAGTACCCGTCAGGCTTAACTGGAGCTGGAAGGAGAGAGTCCGGGTTAAGGCAGGCCTCCGAGTAAACATCATCTAGGATGTCCAGGACAGGAGGTATAGCCAGAGGCCTGTGCTGGGGTAACAAAAGAAATTCCCTGAGCCTTTTCTTGGAATCTGAATAATCCTGGCCTTTCCAGTGGAAGTGTTCCCTTAAGGTATGCAGAGTTTCACCAAATGAGTAATCCTCAGGGGGGGATACAGAAGGAATAGATTCCTCTGCATCAGAGTCTTCAAAAGGAGAGTAAGACTGCTCCTGATAATCAGAGTGCTCCGAAATAATGGAGCCCTGATCAGAGGAGGGGGAATCTTCCTCCACTCTGGGTCTTTTGTCCGGAGATGGCTGAGAACCTCTGATTAGAGTAATTAAATCCTCAGCCATTTTAAGCATCTGTTTCTTAGGCATGGGGCCTGGAGATGGGCCCTGTGTAGCTGGTCTCTTAGGGTGCATGGTAGCTTTAGACTTGGTGAAAGCCTTGATGGAGAAAGAAGAGGAAGGTCTGAAGACACCTTGAGTGGAGGTGGACCTGTCCACATTCTGTGTTTCAATGCCAAGCGTGGCTTCAGTATCTGTAGTCAGGGTGTGGGCCGAGGAGCCTGCGACCTCGGGTACAGGAGACACCGCCAAAGATGTGTCGTCGGTAATCAGGGGCTGCGTAGATGCCTCACTGAGAACCTGACCACATGTAGTCGGCTTTCGCATGGTGTCGATAGAGGCCGCGGACCTCGAGTGTCGGTCCTTGTCTTTGCGTTTTTTAGACAAAACCGGAGTCGGAGTATCCGATGACATAGTATAGTTAAATGCTTTCCCAAAATAATGCTGGGCGAACTCCGCCCGCCGCTTAATAGTGCGTTTGTTGAATGTAGCACAAAAGCGACAGACAGAGACATTGTGGTCTGGGCCTAAACAAGGTATACAGAAGGAATGGAAATTCTTATGCGGTATTTGCTTCCCACAAGAAATACAATTATTAACTTTGTCTGACATCGGTCTGAGGCAAGAAAAAGTTTCCCCAATGGGGTACTTAGCTTTTAAGACGACTTCGGTTCCAACTTTTTTGTAATCTCAGGAGCTGGCAGACCGGCACTTGCGAACTGCTTCGGGCACCACGCGGCAAAAAAGACTGAAGAAAATGGCGTTGGCTGGTTCTTTTATACCCCTGTCGCACTGACGTCAGGGAAGAAGCGACGACAACCGACGCCGGACCTAGACTTTGGAATTTGGCCGACCGAGGACTCGCCTGATGGCAGGAGAACCCATCTGTTATGACTGCAGCTGTATGCGTGATGAACATCCACCACACTAAGCGTGGGAAACTTTTTCCACAAACAGCACACACAATCTTCAGAAGGGACACACACTAAAACGATTAGGGCTAAAAACCTCTAACTGAAATGTTTTTAGACCAACTCGCATACAAAAACAAGGAAGACAGATACTAAAACCTCTAACTGAAATGGTTTTATAAAGCAAAAGCAGCACAGGGACAAGTAAGGGTATGGACTAGGTCCTCTAACTGAAATGGGCGTAGCCCATTGGAACAGCTAGTGGAATACCACAAAAACAATCACACTTCAAATTATATCCAAACAACACCAAATAGAAATAGCTATTAAAATAGCTTTTGTTTGTAATAAATTCTCTCAAGAAGAATAAGAAACAGGTACTTAGCCACAGCCAAGAGCAAGACCACGTCCGAGCTACACGAGCAGCAAACAAGATCTGGGGATATAGAGCAGTGCAGCATGGGATACCTTCTTAGCCCAGCCAATAGAAGACTTCGAGCTAGAAAGGTTTGGCCGAGTTGGAGCCGATATTCGGCTCCGAACCAACGGGTAAGAATGTAGGCGAGATTGGACTACATAACATCCTGTAATTCTTTATTTTCTGCACAGTCAGGAATCATCATCATTTTCTGTTTAAGCAATCCAATAACATGTTGCTGATACTTTAACATATGAAACTGGCAGTTTAAAGCCCTAATGGCCAAGGCTGCAGAAGTGTAAACCTTCTTACCCCCATCTATCCAGCGCCCTGGAGTCTCTATCAGAAGGGGTAGGATTTTTAGCAGTAGAAGCATTAATGCCCTTGGGTCCTAGTGAAATAGTCTATGGATCCGCAATAGGATTTTTAAAAAGGAACTTGTGTGAATCTGGAACCCTGTAATATCAGTCAGGTTTTCTGGGAGCAGAAGGCAAAGAATCAGGAGCCAAACTAGATTCTGAAAAAGCATTATCAACAATGTCTAGTACAGGAGGAATAGCTAAAGGCCTATGCTGAAGCAGGAGTAGTAATCCCTAAGCCTCTTTTTTGAATCAGAAAAATCCTGGCTTTCCCAGTGGAAATGCTCCCTTAGAGTATGTAAGGTTTCAGCAAAAAAAAATCCTCTGGAGAGGAAGCAGAGGGAATAGAGTCCTCAGCATCAGAATCCTCATAAGTAGATAAGGGCAAATCCAGATCATCAGAAGAATCATAAACAACTTCAGTCCTAGGTCTCTTAGAAGGGAGAGGTTGGCTTCCCCTGATTAGAGTTATAAGATCTTCAGCCATTTTTATCATTTGTTTTTTAGGCATAGAGGCCTGAGCATGCGGCCTGGGCGTCAGTTTTTTAGGCATGGTTTGAGATTTAGGCCTAAATGAAGGAGGCGGCAACGGTTTAATATGCAAGTCCGTAGGCCTGAATACACCCTCAGAAGCCGGTGCCTGCACAGCGGCTCCGGACCCATCCAAGGTACAGACATCCACGGGTTCCAAAGTTGAAGCATCTTGCGACATACTGAACTCAGAATGGGTCTCAGTAGAGGCCTGCGAATCAGAAGTAGCGGGTATCAGGAGCTGCGAAAACGCCTCACTGAGTACTGGCGACTGGCTTAGGAGAAGCGTTGTTGGCAGTTTTTGACCTCGGCGGCCTGCCTCTGTCTTTATCTTTGCGCTTTTTTGAAATCTCAGTAGTCGGATGGCTAACAGATGACATTTCTGGATAATTAAACCGAGAACCGAAATATTTAGAGGCAAAAATATACCGACAACGGATAGTGCGCTGATTAAATCAAGCACAAAACCGACAGCAAGGCACGTCGTGGTCATGGCCTAGGCAAGGAATACAGTACAAATGAAAAACTTTATGAGGTATTTGCTTTCCACAAGTAATGCAATTATTAACTTTTACTGACATCGGTAAGGAGCAAGAAAAAGTTTCCCCCCACGGGGTACTTAGCTTTAGTTGAAGACTTTGGTTCTGAAACTCGAAAATGAAAATTTCAGGAGTCGGCAGACCGGCACTTGCGAACTGCTTCTGCTTTGGGCACTGCACGGCAAGAAAGATTGATGTAATGACGTCATGAAAGAAGGGACAGCAACTGACGCAGGATCCAAGACTTTGTTAATTAGGCCAATTGAGGGCTACTGCATGCAGATAACCCAAATGTAATGACTGCAACAGTGAAACATGAAGAACATCTATTGTTTCTGGCATAGGCTCCCTTACGAAGCCATTATCAGCATTTCTGACAGAACATTTACAACCGCTATTATCACATATTAGAGTTAGGTTGAAGGACACAACAGAGTTTCTACAAACTATATCTGAGTCTGAATTAGAACCCTACTGGTTGATGTGCACCCTGGATGTTAAATCACTTTACACCAGCATTCCACACTGGGCAGGATTAACAGCATTAGAATTTTAGTTAAACAAGGCCAATATCTACAGTCCAGGTTTCAATGCATTGCTCATTTGCATGGCCGAACATGTCCCTCACCAAAAACATCTTCTATTTCAAAAATGAGTGTTACTGGCAAATACAAGGTACAGCAATGGGGGCATCTTTTGCCCCAATATATGCTGATTTATGTATGGGATATGTCGAAGAACACATCATATACAATGAGTCACATAACCTGTTTTTGCCAGAGATTGATATATGGAGACATTTTTTGGACGACTGTTGGCTTATATGGAAAGGAGTCAGTGATTATTTGGAGGAATTCATTGAGTACATCAATGAAAACAAATGGGGGGCTGAGTGTACAGTGAGTTTTCATAAAAATGAGATTCACTTTTTGGGTGTTAATTTACAGCATCAACCAGATAATACGTTATGCACCACTGTTTATCGAAAATATCCACAATACAACAGCCTGTTACACGCCTCCAGTCTCAATCCCAAACACAATATTAATAATATTCCTAAATCTCAGTTTTTGCGGTTGAAGAGAATCTGTTCTTCACAGCAGGATTTGGCGCAATCCCATCAGGACTTGGCCAACAGATTTCTAGCAAGGGGATATGGTACACATAATGTGAACTCGGCCATGCAATGGGCAAATAATCAATCCAGGGGTACCCTATTACAATACAAACATACAACCAGGAGGGATAATAAGGAAACCTTGAGAATGGTGACTACATTTGGTAGAAATATAGCCTTTTTGACTGATGTTATTGACAAACATTGGAATATTCTGAAGGCTAAAGAATTGGCTGACATTTTGGGGGACAAATGCTCATATTCCTTCAGTCGGGGTAAAACCTTAGGGTCCCATTTCTCTCACTATAAGAAAACCATGCATCAGAATATCATTTACTATCAAACTATCAAACTACATTAACAGGAGAGAGATTGGTTGGTTCTTACCCTTGTGGACACTGCACTTTCTGCAAATATGTCTTTAAAACCAAATCCTTTACTAGCAAAAATACTGGGCAGCTGTATGACACAAATTTTTACGCCAATTGTGGAACAGACTGGATCATATATTTGGCCGCCTGTACTTGTCAAGCCTTTTATGTGGGGCAAACTTCTAGAAAATTTAGATGTAGAATGTCAGAACATTTAGGAGATATTAGGAATGCAATGGCCACCAACGCTTTATATAGACATTCACTTGTTTATTATACTGCTAAATTCACTTTTACAGTCATGGACAAAATATCGGGCAACAGATCTTTCAAAACAGGGTGGCATGGTATATTAAACATGAAGGAAAGGAAATGGATTGTGAAATTAGGGGGTTTATTTCCACCAGGACTAAATGACAAATTGTAGGGTTTTGTCAATATTTCCTTCACTTTCTCTTAATAGGTCTTGATACTATTCATGGATTTATCAATCTTATTTGTTAGTTCAATCAGAAAAAAAATATAAGAATCTATTATTTGTACTCATTTTTTTAATTTTTTTTTTAGTTATGATTGTATTTTATTTTCATGATTTAGTATCAGACTGAATATTTATTAGATAAGAAATGATGTCATTTGTCTCTAATTAGACGGAATATATATTGCAGTCCTCATACTGCCTCATTTGATGTACCACTGATGAAAGCAACTTGCTGAAACCAGTCTGGTTTTCTCAATAAACCTTCACGCTCCCAAGGTGCTGGCTCTCTTTTTGTTTTATCGCACTGAGGTCTAAGGATGTTATAACTCCACTGTACACGGCCCTCATCAGACCATTAAAAGAGTACAATGCTCCCTTCTGCATGTACCTCATCAGACACATACAGTAGCTAGACAGACCACAGAGGTTTCTCACCATGAGAATACAGGACCTCCACACCATGACTTACATGGCTAGAGTGAAAGGCCTGTCACTGTACTCTGTACAGTAAAGTTGCTTAGAGGCAACTTGTGTCAAGCCTACTGGAAAGTCTCTGACCCTGACCTGATGGAAATGCTGCACATCTGCAGGTCAAATGGCACAACAGTCAATCACTCTAGGGATCTTAACCTAGCCTCTGACATTAACAGAACATGCTGGAGACACATATACATCTGCCAGAGAATGCCACTACTCTGGAATAAACTTCCAATTCATATGAAGCAGAGCTCCTCACTGACCCTATTCAACCAGGACAAAAGGTCGAGAGACAGAAAATTCACCCCAGTGGTGGCACACATGTCCCTAATGGGCAGGGGTAGTCGGTGTTAATCACAGACTTGCTCTGCGAATTATGTCCATCTAACCAAGGACAACTGAGGCAACTCAGGATTAAAACAGCTAGGCTTGTAAGGGCTCTAGGGCCACAAGCCTAGTAGCCTCCTCTGAACCTATACACCTTGACAGAGGCTAGCAATTTGCGCAAATAGTTGAGCACCCATGGCAGAATCCCAGATGGTGCCTTGGTTATTTAGTAGGCACCAACTAGAAAAGTCATTCACAAGTTAACGGAATGTTTTCTAGGAGCAGGATTTCTTGCCTCCTTCAGTACCTGCTGCACATACTCAAAAAAGCGCTTAAAAGATATCAGAATCCAGGCAGATAATTACAGATGTCTTAGATGGGGTTGTTCAAACAACTTCTGTCGTGGAATCGATCTAGATAATGAAGAAGCTTGTGGCAATTCCATCCAGTCAAGCACAACCCTCCTTTTTCCCAGGTTTGTACATGGGGTCAGTGTGTCACTTCAAGAGTAACAATCATCTAGAACCAAGGCCCACACTGCCGGATGGCCAGCACTGCTGTGGTTGTTCTTCCATACCATACATACACACCTATGGCCAATTTAGAGTGATCAGTTCACCCACTGAGGGAGGAAACTGGAGCACCTGGAGGAAACACACACAAACACAGGGAGGGCATGCAGACTCCACAAAGAATACAGCCCAGCCAAGAATTGCTCCACTGGCAAATTCCATAAAAAAGGGAGAAACATATTGCTTAAGTTTCACCACAAATATTTTTTGGAGAGTCGTCCTCAATATTCAGAACTACCCTGGATATCAGCGTAAAGGATAGAATGAATAAAGCAACATTCTCTTGCAAGGGGTTGAAAAAGCTATGTTGTACTGTCTGTTTTGAAAGGAGGCCAACAAATCTCTTTGAGGTGTTCCCAGAACAGGATCAATACCTGGAAAATTCCTCCATTCAAATGGGACTGGTTTGGGTCTGTCCTGTCCAAAGCCTTTCAAACAGGATACCAAATCATTTCTTCTTGACACATAGCAATATCTCTACTCCAAACTCCCATCTTTCCACCTCTCCCTCATACAATAGCATACTGCTACCACCAAGTAGGGAACATCTCTTGTGCAAACTCGCTTCTTAACTAACCGTCATTAGAATGCACCCCTAATATATCACTGACTTTCTCAATGTGTTCACCTACTTCTTAGCCCAAACACACATCTTTCAGGCCACTACATACCTCCCCCAAAGCATGCCTTCTGCTATACATTCCTCACCAACTCATCACTCACAGAACTTCATCTCTATCCTTATCCAAGGCTTTCCTTTCCACTACACAACAATGTATCACCCTCTCTCTCTGTATGTTCTTTCACACTTGTATCAGCCAAACCTGCGCACTCAATTATCATTACCTCCTCAATACCCGAGTGACTATTTCCAATACTGTCTTTGCATAAAAAGTTCCTTTAAATTATGTGCACTGTAAAGTGCAAGCACCAAAACTGTCTTTGTATTACTTTCGTATAAAAGATTCACTTTAATGTATGCATTGTCATTGCTGGCTCACCTACACCCTGGTAAGCCCGGTGCTGTTCCCTGATATAGCACCTCACAAAAAGGTCCACTCCCTTAGTCTAGCACGTCTAGCCAGGATCTATGCCCCTCTATTCCCCACCTCTGCTCCCCCCACCCCATTACATCTGTAGCAGTTGACTTGCTACACTCAGATCCTCACTCCCTCAGCTGTTCATTATAAAAGCTAAAAAGGACTTCTACTTTTGCTGTAGCAAGTGGATTGTTACATTTGCAGCAACTGGCTTGCTACAGCTTAACACATACAAGGGACTAAAGTGCCTTTCTGTAGCAGCATTCAAAAATAACAGTACAGGAAACAACAAATCAGGCACTGCACTTCCCAACTGCACCTCTTAACATCTTGGAGCTGCCAACTTTGCCCCATCCTTGCTATGCTACTGAATGTATGTTTACTACAGTACTACTTTCAAAAGTGTCTTTGTATCGTTTTTATAAAACATTTAATGTGTACTGCACTGTTAATTCAGCGTCTATATTACCTGATCGAACGTTTAGTTTAGCGAATATGTAAACGTCGATCTGGTAATATCGAAAAATTAAAACCGCGAACAGCCGATTTAACGTAGGGAATGAATTCCCTCAGCTGCAAAAAAAAAATTTCAACCAAAATGTAGTGGGGGGATCACCCCCCCGTCCCCACGCTATTACCAGATCGATGTTTAGGTATTCGCTAACCTAAACGTTCGATCAGGTAATAGGAACCCGTTAATTCATTGTTGCATATGCAATCAAACAGTACAGTTGTGTAAATTACACTTGCCCAAAACAGATGTTTAAATTCCTGACTGATGCAGTAGCCTTCAGGCTACATAGGTTGTTTCCCTGCCCAAGAAACAACCACCAGCCAAACTTCACAAAGCTCTGGTACTCCATCCATCCCCCACACCTTCACTCTAATTACTGATTGGCTAGCCCAGGAAATTAGTGGTAAAACTGCCGATTTCCTCAGGGCTTTCCTGGCCATACAGAGAATGAAGAGCCTAAATCCTGACACAAATAAATAGCAACAACAAAGAAATATATAAAGTCAAATTACAAAGAACCCTACTTTACATCCTAACTATAATTATAAACAAGAGTAGGAGGATGGAAGGTAGGTGGGGCTATTGCAGCAGTGAGGAATTCAAACATCTACTGTTATGGGTACATGCTACTAACACAAATGTACTATGTTTAACATTCCCACTGCTGCCTTTAGGCTATATAGGTCGATCACCAAAGCCTATCCAAGCTGGGAAGGGGAAGAAATGGATCCAGGAGGCACTGGAGATTTTTCGTAACAAATTTCACCCTGGACCTTGAAAAGGAAACCAGTTTGTAATGCTTTGTATGTACACAGGGGTGAACACCAAAAACACAAACCAGGTGCAAACACGCAAAAGTGCTACGGAAACCTTGCTCCAGACAAAAAAGCAGCTACAAATAATTGAAACCTGCTCCAAGACCAAATAGGATTCTTAACGTGAAATTTATTAGTAACGTTTTCGCCTTGTAAAAACTCAGCTTCTTCAGAGAACAAAACAATAGTAAAATACTTTTCCTTTTAAACCGCTCTTACAGGAAGTGATGTCAGAAAAAAGGTGTGTCAGAAAAAGAATTAAAAAATACATAAAAAATATATAGTTATTTTAACTTATACAACAAGATTACGTTATCACAACAGAAATGATCAGTTAAAAGAGGGTGCACAGTTATATGATTATAAAAATACTTATAAAAATACAATAAAGTACTAGTAATGATGTTGTAAACCACATGTAATACGCTTTCCTGCTAGGAGGTACATTACCCCATGAAAAAAGTGAAGCTTACTTATAAAAGTTCTTTAGTGTACTGTAAAAACTTAAAAAGTCCATTAATGTACATGTAAGCATTATGGTCACTGCTTATAATTAGCCTTTGGGAAATACACTTAACTGAATGCTAGTAGTGCAACAAAAGGAAATTTAATAAGAATTTTATAACAAGTCTTACGAAAGCATGCATTAGAAAGCATGCATTAGAATGCTTAACGCAAGTAACTTCTTAGTTTCAACACAGGTAAAATGTTGCAACTTTCATTTAAACCTGGGTAATAAAATGAATCAGTCCTGAACTGCCATTCAAGTTCTAAGATTTCTAATAATAACTTGAAAGGACCACCTCTAACTGGTTGTTTCATTTGGTCAATTGCCATAAATGAAAAGCTATGACCTGGGTGGTCAATGATGTGTTTGGCAAGTGCGTTATTTTCGTTTCTGTTGTTAATTGCGTAAGTATGTTCGTACATACGATCGCGTAATCTGCGGTCCGTTTTTCCTATATAGAAAGATGGACAACAGTCGCAGATCGCAATGTAAACCACAGACTTGCTTTCACAATTGAGAGGTTTCAGTTAAGTGTATTTCCCAAAGGCTAATTATAAGCAGTGACCATAATGCTTACATGTACATTAATGGACTTTTTAAGTCTTTACAGTACACTAAAGAACTTTTATAAGTAAGTTTCACTTTTTTCAAGGGGTAATGTACCTCCTAGCAGGAAAGCGTATTACATGTGGTTTACAACATCATTACTAGTACTTTATTGTATTTTTATAAGTATTTTTATAATCATATAAACGTGCCCCCTTTTTTAACTGATCATTTTGTTGTGTTAACGTAATCTTGTTGTATAAGTTAAAATAACTATATATTTTTTATGTATTTTTTAATTCTTTTTCTGACACACCTTTTTTCTGACATCACTTCCTGTATGAGCGGTTTAAAAGGAAAAGTATTTTACTATTGTTTTGTTCTCTGAAGAAGCTGAGTTTTTACAAGGCGAAAACGTTACTAATAAATTTCACGTTAAGAATCCTATTTGGTCTTGGAGCAGGTTCCAAATTATTTGTAGCTGCTTTTTTGTCTGGAGCAAGGTTTCCGTAGCACTTTTGCGTGTTTGCACCTGGTTTGTGTTTTTGGTGTTCACCCTTGTCTGTCTCATGGCTACGGAACGACCTGACAGCCCCAGCACTCCACGTATTTTTTCCACTGAAACAAGTGAAGTACAAGCAATTTTGAACCAGGATGATGCACCCAACCTGGTCGCATTTTTAACGTCTCTCTCAACCAAGCTTGACACGTTTCAAGCAAGACTGGACGCGATGGAAAAAAGGAATGTCACTAATTTTACCAACATGAGGACTGAAGGAGGTGTTCTACTTGCTGCACGAACTGCTTTGACTAATTCCTCAGATGCGGACATCCCGCCAGCTCAGCCGTTACTAAATACGGCGAGAGGCATGCCACCAGGATTTACTGAGACAGTTTTCGGCAATCATGTTAGGTATGCCGATGTTGCAGCAAACACTCCTAGATGTCCAGCGATAGCGACGAACGACGCTCCTGCTCATTCCTCTACTGCACAAACGAGGAGTGCAATGAGGATCACAGGTACAACAGACAATGTTAGTAACTTTAATGATATTACTAGCTGGATGCATAACACTGATGCATTCGCTTTTACAAATTCTAATGTACCTAATGCACAAGCCCAGGGTAACAATAATTCTTCGATTTCAGAAAAACTGAAACTATTTGACAGCAAAGTATTGAAACTTAAAAAACTACAATTAGAAGCAGCCTATTTCAACCAATGTATACGTGAGGGTTTAGTTCCGAAGGGTTTGAGAAATGCCTTCGCACCCTCAGGACTGCTTAATAACTTATTGTTTTTTACTGATTTAAAAGAGTTGTTTCAGGCACAAGGTATTCAACTCCTTCAACTCATAATTAAACATTATGAGCTTCATGTGCAGCAACTTATTGGGGAAATTGATGCACTTGACAAACAATTGAAAGAGGATTTAAATTTTACAACATTCAAGGTTGATTATGACCGCACACTTACAAGTATTGAAGTTATGTTGGTCAAATTAAAACAAAACAAAGTTAAGAAGCTTATAAGGGACAGGCAAGCATACCAAAGTGAGAAAGCCTATCCCAAACTTTGTTTTACAGAGCGGAATGATGTAACTTTAGGAGCTACAAATGCATTGACTAACCCTGAAAGAGCTGATAACACTATTTATGATATTAATGAAGAGTTCCTGGATGAAGAACCCCCCTTTTTTAATCCAAATACAGGTCCAAGGCGCAGTAATAGAATTAAAGGACAGAATGCAAATAACAAAAACAACAACAACAACAATTTTTTAGGCCAGCGCAACCAACGTCAACGCCCGAAAAGACGTCAGAATTGGAACTGAGCCTAGATATTGAACACGAGTTAGGGGATCGTATACTGTCTTTTAATTGTGTTAATGCCACAGTTGAAAGCTGTATTAGTGACAGTAACTCTTTTGAGTCTATTTCTGCGCTCCAAGTGGGTCCAACAATAATGTTAAATCGAGATGCTGATTTTAAAATTTACAATTTTACTGAATTTGACTTAGCAGAGGAGCTCATTGAGTTACTAGCATACGGGTATACTTTTGTACCTAGTAAATTTGGTGATGTCTCAAAGGAATTGATCAACCTGAAATGTTTTGTTCGGAAACTTAATTTGAAACTGTATTTTAACAGTGAACCTACCAGTCAGGATAGTTTTCACTCTCTGGTACTCCCTAGTGTTTTTAACCCACCATTGCATCCTTCTCTAATGCATTTTGAACAAGCTTGTGAGGTTGACTTGAGACACTTATTTAATAGTAGGATTAAAAGGCATTCACCGTTTAAATTTAATACTACTAAAACCCAACTCCAAATGTTAGATGACCTGTGTAAAATGCCCGTTAGGCTCTTAAAACCTGATAAAGGCGGTGGACTGGTGATTTTTGGTCAGGATATGTACACTGAAAAAATGTGCACTATCTTAGAATCACCAGCGTATGCCGAAGCTTCCCTCAATGAGATTCAACTAGCACATAACAGGATGAGAGGGTACTTTCGCGATTTATACCTTGAAGGAAAAATCAACTTGGACACTTATAACTATATTGATATAACACTCCCAAAAATACCTGTTATGTTCGGCATACCAAAGGTTCATAAAGACTTGTTAAATCCACCGATGAGGGCATTAATTGATGGAAGGTCATCCATGACTTATTCTTGCGCTAAGTTTTTGGATAGCCTATTGTCTAAACATCTAGTCCAATTTCCAGTTATTTGTAAGGACTCATGGAGTTTCTTGGAAGCCATCAATTTACAACCCTTCAACGCTGAGGTTAATTTCCTCACCGTTGATGTTGTTGATTTATATACCTCAATTCCCCACCAAGAGGCTCTTGAATGGACAGCTCTTTTATTGGGTGAATTGGGTGTTTCAAGAAACGAGATAGATGTCATTACAGATTTAATGGATATCGTGTTATCGTCGAACTATTTTATGTTCGACAAAAAATACTTTCTGCAAAAACAAGGAGTTGCGATGGGCTCCCCTTGTGGAGCAGTAATAGCAAACTTCTACATGAGTTATTGGGAAAAACATTCTGTCTTTTCATCACCAGAATTAATGGCACCGATTAGATATTACACACGTTATCTTGATGATATTTTTATTTTATTTGATGGCAATGAGACACAGGCTGACACATTTGTCACCACTATCAACAACACTTCAGAATTTCTCAAATTCACTTACAATTTTTCAACATCTTGTATTGATTACTTAGATGTTAAATTAATTAAAGATTTTGACACTTGTTCTTTTGTTTCAAGGATACATAGGAAACCAACGTACTGTAACTCATTCTTGCATTTTTCTAGCCATCACCCTATGAAACAGAAAAAAGCTGTAGTAAAGGGACAGCTGGTTAGGGCCGCAAGAATGTCCAGTACGATGGAAATATTTTATGAGGAATGTGATTTGCTGACGGATATGTTTTTGAAAAGAAAATATCCGTTGGAATTTATTAAAAATATTTTTAAAGAAGTTGAAATGAAGAGAAGTAATGGTTTTTACAGTCCAATTTTGTCCACAGTGATTTTGAACAGCACCACAGGTAATACTAGCTGTTTAGAACCTACTGAAGTTGGTCCGACAGCAAGTGAAAATTTATTAGAGTTTAACAACTTTTCTGACCCTTCACTTTGTTACGTGACTACATACAGTTTCGACTCAGGTCGGATATCAGCTATAGTTCGGAAGAATTGGGATTTTATATTAAGTAACCCCATTTTGATTAAAAAATTTGGACAATTCCCCACATTTGTTTTTAGAAGGAACAATAATTTGAAAGAGTTACTACAAAGAGATATCCCAAGTAAATTTTATAATAAGAAATTAGGTATGTATCCATGTGGTTTTTGTAATAGATGCTACAAAACAAAGTCTGGACAGACATTTACAGTAAAAGGAAAAAAGTTTGACATTAGGAAACCTCTCAATTGTGAAAGCAAGTCTGTGGTTTACATTATGACTGTTGTCCATCTTTCTATATAGGAAAGACGGATGAACATACTAATTAACAACAGAAACGAAAATAACGACTTGCCAAACACATCATTGACCACCCAGGTCATAGCTTTTCATTTATGGCAATTGACCAAATGAAACAACCAGTTAGAGGTGGTCCTTTCAAGTTATTATTAGAAATCTTAGAACTTGAATGGCAGTTCAGGACTGATTCATTTTATTACCCAGGTTTAAATGAAAGTTGCAACATTTTACCTGTGTTGAAACTAAGAAGTTACTTGCGTTAAGCATTCTAATGCATGCTTTCTAATGCATGCTTTCGTAAGACTTGTTATAAAATTCTTATTAAATTTCCTTTTGTTGCACTACTAGCATTCAGTTAAGTGTATTTCCCAAAGGCTAATTATAAGCAGTGACCATAATGCTTATATGTACATTAATGGACTTTTTAAGTTTTTACAGTACACTAAAGAACTTTTATAAGTAAGCTTCACTTTTTTCATGGGGTAATGTACCTCCTAGCAGGAAAGCGTATTACATGTGGTTTACAACATCATTACTAGTACTTTATTGTATTTTTATAAGTATTTTTATAATCATATAACTGTGCCCCCTTTTTTAACTGATTATTTCTGTTGTGATAACGTAATCTTGTTGTATAAGTTAAAATAACTATATATTTTTTATGTATTTTTTAATTCTTTTTCTGACACACCTTTTTTCTGACATCACTTCCTGTAAGAGCGGTTTAAAAGGAAAAGTATTTTACTATTGTTTTGTTCTCTGAAGAAGCTGAGTTTTTACAAGGCGAAAACGTTACTAATAAATTTCACGTTAAGAATCCTATTTGGTCTTGGAGCAGGTTTCAATTATTTGTAGCTGCTTTTTTGTCTGGAGCAAGGTTTCCGTAGCACTTTTGCGTGTTTGCACCTTGTATGTACACAGGCCCATGCAGCTGCCTCTAGAATGCCTCTAGTGGCAACCCCTTTCCAGTATGCCATCGAAGACAATGCTCTAGTAGAATGTGTCTTGATACAGCCTAGAATAGATTTGCTGTGGTAGGAACAACAAAAGACAATGGCTGAGGGCAAATGACTTGGAAATTGCCCTTGGTGTCCCTTTTTTGTCTCTTACTAAGCAATAAAGAACTGATCAGCATTTCTAAATGACTTAGTTCTGTCAAGACAGTATATGACCGGCATATGTATGTCCCCCCCAGTGTGCAGAATCCTCTCTTTCTGATTTTTTAGGTTCTGAGAAGAAAATTGGGAGACTGAAAGTAAGCCCTGAAACCACTCTGGGCATAAAAAAAGGGGGTTTTCTTAAGGTGACCCTATGTCTGCAGAATACGAAGTAAGGTTCACCCACTGACAGTCTGCAACACCAATACTTTTCTTATAGACGTCAGAGGGTTCCTATTACTTGATCAAATATTTAGGTTAGCGAATACTTAAATGTCGATCTGGTAATAGTGAAAGCAAAAAGCCGCGATCGGCCGATTTAATGCAGGGGAAAGAATTCTCTTGGCCGTTATGCGGATTTTGCCCCTTTCCCCACTGTAGAGCAATCTTGGAGTTGGTATATTTAGTTAGGGGGAGTATGGGTGGCAAAGCCCCCCACTTCATTTTGGTTTAAATTTTTTTTTTGCGGCCAAGGGAATTCATTCCCTATGTTAAATCGGCCATTCGCTGTTTTAATTTTTTGATATTACCAGATTGACGTTTAGGTATTCACTAACCTAAAAGCTCGATCACGTAATACAGATGCGATGTGAGAGCAGTGATGAGTACAGTTTTCCAAGTCAAGAACTTTAAACCAGCTTGAGGAGTATGTTCAAAAGGTGACATATTCAACTTTTTTAACACAAAGTTGAGATCTCAAGGAAGAGCAATCGGTTTATGAGGTTTTCTCAGGGGTACCGAATTCCTTTGGGAAAACATTTTAACAAAGAAGAAAGGGAAGGATCCATTGACAGACATTCTGAAATGGTTGCAAGGCGAAATTTATAGGGGAATAAGAGGTCAGTGGAAAGCAACTCCCACAAATATTTGTACTGTGGTACAAAATCCTTGATGAGTCCATGGTTACTGGCTAGGCACAGACTAGAAAAATAGTTCCACTTGCCAATAAAGGATTTTCTACTGCAAGTTTTCTTGCCTCTTTTTGTACTTGCTGCACATCCTCATGAGATATGTCCCTAAAAGGTAAGAGAATTAAATCATCTAGACCATCAGCTGGAGTTGACTGAGAATGGGGTGCATCAAACTCAACCCTCTTTTGTGAGTAGATCCAGGCTGTGAAGAAGATTACAGTAAATGCCCTTGGCCAATTCCATAAGAAAGTAGAACTAATGCTGCCTAGGCCTAAATAGCATCAACCACAATGGCTTTTGGCAAGTCTTTCTGAATCTTCAGAATTACTCAAGATATCAGTGGAAAGGGTGGAAAATCATAAAGGAACTTTCCAGTCCACATGAATGAAAATACATCTGTTTTCCAGGCTTCCTTACAAGGAGCTCTGGTGCATAATTTGTTTAGGTGTTTTTAATGAAGGTGAACAGATCTAATTGAGGTGTTCTCCACAACTGGATCAGTTCCTGGAAGACTGCGTCATTCAATTTTCATTTTGAGTGGCTGTCCTTGTCTTGCTCAGCTTACCTGCCACTATGTTTTGCTCTGACATAATGTAAGATGCTTGTACGGATGTGGAATGCTGTAACAGCTACCTTCCAAGCCAGGCTGCATAGGGGGGTATGATCTGGTACCTCCTTGCTTCTGCATCTCATAACTGCGGTATTATCTGTAATACCTTGGAGAGGTCTTGGTGACCATATGTGATAGAGATTTCAAGGCATGAATCATAACCAACATCTCCTTTATAATGATGTGATTAGGTCTGTCTGAATGAGTCCACTAGCCTTGCACCTTTGGGTCTAATGAGAGAAAGGGAGACCTGTCACCAATGAATGTATTTACACCAACGCAGTTCCCTTTTTTAGAGAGCCCAAAACTAGAGGTTGCAAGTGGTGTTCCCATGTATTTTTTTTTAGATACCATTGCAATAGGAATCACGAGAATCATAACAGCCACGAATCCTAGTATCCTGAGAAATTCTGAGAAAACTAAGACATACTGGAGAAGTTCAGGAAAGTTTCCAGATAAAAATTCATCTTCTCTTGTGTCAGAAAGACCTTTTGAAGAGAAGTATCTAGAAGATAGCAGATAAAACAATTCTGTGTGATGAAGTCAAGGAGGATTTTGTAACGTTTATCTGGAAACCCAGATCAGTCAAAAAAAAAAACCACAACACAGGTTAATGACTCTTGACATCTGGATAAAGACTCTGCAAAGATAAGTCAGTCTAAATATGAAAATAAGTAAATGACATTCAATCTGCAATGAGCTATAACTGGGACTAGACATTTCATAAACACTCCTGAAGCTATAGCTAATCCAAAATGGTAAAGCAGAGACCAGGTAATTTGACCCCCATATGGAGAACTTTCCTGAAGACTGTGGCTATGGGAATGTGAAGATAATTAGTGTTTCTTCCTTATTATTTCCCTCCAATGATCTCTTTTTAGGTCCATGTTTTCCAGAATAAAACAGTTTTTGTTTTTTTCTTTACAGAAGTGTCTGTGGTAGAAGATGAACTCAAAGGATGGATGTGTGACCAGGTCTAATGGTCTCTTGTTTCTGTTACTCCCTGAAGAATATTCCAGAGTATCTTACAACTCTACATGGTTCTCCCACACCCAGATCTGATACTGAAGCGGCTAACCTCCAGTTCATGGTGGCCGAAAGGAGTACACCACAGGAAGACTAAGAGGTGAGTGGACCGAGGAACAACTGATGGCCATTACAGGTTCATCCACTATCAGCTATGGTACAGACTGCACCCACAGCAAGAGCAAGGCCTCTTTGGTAAGCACTTTTTTTCTAGGTACAGCAGGAGTGAAACCAGTAGGATTGGTGTAAATATCCATGTTGTAACTAAGGAGAAGATGCCAAAAGCACTAAGTGCTGGAGCAAGTTGGTCAGAAGGGGAGTTATCAAAGACTGTCCACAAGCATCACACACATACTTCTTATCCCAGCCCCATCACAAAGCAAAAACACAAGCAATGCACAAATTCCCTGTCAGCACTCATTTTAAAGTATTAAATACACTGTGAAAAAAGAAAATGACAGGTAGGTTGCCACAAAATTAATAGAAGCACTACAATGATAAAATATATCCCTATCCATCCCAAAGTAAATCTTTTAGTTAGAAAATGAAGGTTTACACACTCAGTAAATTTTTTTCCCAAGAATAGCCCAAAAAAGAATTAAATAACATTAACAGCCAAAAATAGCAGTCCCTGACTGCAAATGTTTCATACTGATGAAAAATACCAGATTTCTTAAAGGGGAAATACCACTTTTAAACAGAAAATAAAATTAAATAGTATTTTCTTAAAAGGGCAACAAAATTCTATGTGGAGAGGTTCTGCAATGGGGACTCAGCTGACAGAAATAAAGTTCTTAGTGGATTGCTGCTCCTGTAAAGACCCCTAGATGCTCCTCCTTGAAGAAATCTTCACTCTGCTCATTTTCCTCCCTGGGATTAGCCAATCAGCAGTCAGAGTGAACGGGGGTGGTCAGAGTTTTGTAAAACTGGCCAGTTGTTTCTTGGACAAGGAAACAATTCACGTAGCCAAAAGGCTAATGCAGGAGTGGGAAACCTCACATAAATCAAGCATCAGCTTTAAAAGTAAAGTGACAGGTTTATTATGATAAAATTATCAAGACAAGTTATAAGACTACATAAAGAACAAGTAGTAATAATTAATAGTTCTCATGGTACAAAAGATCGGGCTTCATTACCTACAGAATAAGGTTTACATTACACAATGTTCATGAGACATGAAACAAAAAAAATGAAAGAACACTGAAAGGGTATTACAAATGTTGCCTAATGGAATAACAGTGAAGGAAAACAATTTCATGTTAAACTTATGGGATTAATTAAAAATGGATTATGAGGAAAAGGAAAATGCAAGTGTTGATGGGCCTGCAGAAGTGTATAAGAGTAGAAGCAAAGTATAAAGATATGGAATCCTGGTTTAGCATTGAAAAGACCATTATATAGCTATAGAAATTATTTCAAGATCGTATAACTTGTATAGTGTCAAACAAACCAAGGCTAAAGCAGAGCTTAAATACAGAATTATTTGTTTCACCTTTTCTGACAGGATAAATTAGATTTGTCACAGATTCCAAATACCATTTTATGTATTACACTGACATAACACGTATACTTACACAAGATTTGATATTTGAACCAAACAACACCAGAAACCGACTGTAGAAGGAAAACGGCTAGCTGGTAAAATATAGTAACTTCTGCACAGCTCGAACAGAGTATAACACATGTATAGCCAACACTAGTGTTCACCAAAATTCAGGCTAAATCCACTCGTAATGATGAAAAAATGAATCTTTTATTGAAAATAAGGTTTAGCGCTTTCATCTGTTAAAAATCAGACTTCCTCAGAACCAAAATGGAGTACTTCCAGTTCACATTTAAATAAAAGGTTATTCAAATGTGAACTGGAAGTACTCCATATTTTGGTTCTGAGGAAGTCTGATTTTTAACAGATGAAAGCGCTAAACCTTATTTTCAATAAAAGATTTGTTTTTTCATCATTACGAGTGGATTTAGCCTGAATTTTGGTGGAACACTAGTGTTGGCTATATGTGTGTTATACTCTGTTCGAGCTGTGCAGAAGATTTGACATTTAACAAGTGCATCACAGTGTGTGAAATAAAGGGTTCCTATTATATGATCAAACGCTAGAAATAGCAAACACTCATTTGTCAAACCCAAATAGATATAACCGCAGAATATCGAAGGAATGGATCAGCACATTTTTTCCCAGGGAAAAAAATTTGCTGGGCCGTTCTCCAGACTTTGCCGTTTTCTTCACTATGGTGCGATCTTGGAGTTGGTATATTTAAGGTGTGTGTGGGGAGGTGAAGCCCTTCACTTTATGTTACCTGTACATTTTGTTTTTTTTGGATCAGCAAATTTTTTTCCTTGGGGAAAAAAATTTGCTGATCCGTTCCTTCAACATTTTGTGGTTTTGTGCATTTCGGTTCGAAAATAGATCATTCGCTATTTCTAGCATTCGATCATATAATATGAGCCCGAAAGAAATATGAGTCGATACCAGACAGCTGACTTTTCAAATGTTTAAATTGATATTTTATAAGCTTTTTTTTAAGAAATCAAAACTGAAAAATTATTAAAAATCAATATCTGCACCAAAGGGAGACAAAACAGGACTATGTAAATTTAAGGAGAAATTGCTAGCATATGTTGAAAGGTTTGTTATCTTCATGTGAGATGTAATGTTTACCTGGATTTTGTACATCTTTTTCCTAACTGCATTTGCAAGTCAGGCTGACACAGAATTATTTTGTAATGTGCTTAAAGCATCCTTGGACAATTTGTTTTGATTTTTTTTGTTTTGTTTTCAACATCTTTGGACAATTCTTATGCTAGAGGAACATGTCAACAAAGCAGTCCACCAACAGACAGAATATCTGTGCTAACACAAGCCTCAAAGGATGAAACACAGAGTGAATATTTTGTTTGTTTTCCTGAATGAGTTATTACATCTTCCCTGGGACCAAAAAAATTATGAACACTTATTTGCTTCTATGAGCTAGCTTTACCAGTTATCTCTGATTTGTCTTATGTAAATATTCGTAAATTCATCATAAAGTAGGTTGAGATTGGGTGCACAGTGGTCCAGCAAGTTAGCAAAGTCTGTGCGGAGTCTGCATGTCCTCCCTGTGTTCACATGGGCTTCCTCAGGGTGCTCCGGTTTCCTCCCACATTCCCAAGCCATGCTGGGGGTGGATTGGACATTCTAAATTGTCCCTAGGTATGAGCATGTCAGCCTTCCGAGGAAGTTTGGGTGCCGGGCTGGCAGACTGACACCATAAAACTCTACAACCATTCGATCTCAGGACCCATGATCTGCTGTGGCGACCCCTGATAGGAGTAGCCGAAGAAGAAGAAGAAAGTAGGTTGAGCTTATTCTACTGTAAAAGGCATTGTATTATTGATTTTATTTTGAGAGATTGTATCATGTTGTCTCATATAAAAACTATGTAACAAGCTCAGTATAGAAAATATGTTGTACACAAAACACTGGCAATACATCTGAATGCTTTAAAGTGCTGTTCTCACTTTTTCATAAGAAAATTCCAACAATGATATTAATCCTGCGTTCTAGTGTGTTCACCACACAAACACTTTACTGTCCAAATTTTAACTCCACATAGACTCAAATTTCTAACCTGGACATTTTTTTAGAGACATATAAAAACACTCCTGAGAACTGTGGAACCTTGAAGAGAAGGGAACGCCGACATCTACATCCAATTTGTAAATGAGAATAAAAGGTTAAGGAGAAAGACCCAGTAGCTGCAGCACAAAATGTCACAATAGCAAACTGGAAGATGAAGGCTGTCGAAATTAGCATAGCCCTTGTAGAATGTTTTACAGAGGTTTGTAAAACCTCTATTAGAAAGAAAAACAAGTATGATGACTGATACAGTCTCTCCCACTTGGCAGTGACCTTGGCTTTGTGCCCAATTGCAATTTAAAGGACACAGACAACACATCTGTGTTCTGTGTTTTCTGTGTTTGATGCGTCCTATTTAAGTAGAAAGCAACATTGCCTGTATGGATCAATGAATGGACTCTATCCTCCATAGGAAGAAAACTGGGAGAAAAATGACTGTTCAAGACAAAAACTAGAACAAACTTTGGAACAAACTTTAGGAACAAAGGATGGATTACTCTATGAGGGATCTCTATCCTTGGCGGTGAAAAAGGAAGTATTTGGAGTGGCTTTGACTTCTGGCTGATGTAATTGCCACCAAAAGGAAGCTGGTAAGAAAAGAATTTCAAGTCACAAGTTTTCAAGTGAAGGGGGTTGAGGTCAAAGCAAAGGGAAAGAGGTCAAAGCAACACGGATATGTAAGATGAGAAATTGAGTGGGAGGAGCCCAAATTGAGTCGGAGCAGCCTACAGCACTTATTGCTCTCTTCAGGCTTTATTGCTGTACTTGCTCAAATTAGAAATGTGCTAAAAATGGCTTAATGGTAGAGGCAGAAGAGACAACCAGGGTGGATAAAGAAAATTGAAATTTCAGTGAAATCAAAGACACGGGGTAGTAGACACGGAGCCAATGTAATTGGGATCTTGTGAGTCTATCTTCCAATCTCTTCCATTTACATCTTCTGTTCTTCTAGAGATTCTTGTCTTCGAGGACAAGATATGTAGGACGTTCCTAGGTCCAAAAAAAGGTTCCTGACTGACATAAGTGGGAGAGGAGGAGCTAACCTCAATGAGTGAAGGGACTGAAGGGACTGATGAAGCTGGTGGATCAAGAGATCTGGTGGATCCCAGGAACCATGTGGCGTCCCATGTGTGATCCGAAGAGAAGAAAGCAGGCAAGGAAGGGACAAAGGACAGTATGGAACAGCTAAAATCATCTTGCACTGCCGCCTTCTGGATTACCTGGATTCACCTGGGAAGAAGAAGAAGGCATACAGAAGGCATACCTGAGTAGGCCGGTGGGCAAAAGGTTGGATTCTGGGGAACTCCTTGAACTGAGGTGAACTGGGGTGAGAGAAAGAAGAGTAGTTGTTTAGAGGTTTGAGGAGGAGTTAAGTCGCCCAGCAGACCACACATCTGCATCTGATCTGTTCTTTCACTCTATGCGTTCAGGAGACCATAGTCTTGGGGAGAGAGAATAGTTATGCAGTCTGTTGGCTATATCACATTGATCACCCCGGATCGGCGTCTGTGTGCTACCCCACAGTTAGTTGCATGGCCCATCCCTCTTTCATAGCCTCTTTGCAAAGGGATAGGACCTGGTCCTGCTTGTTCGTAGACGTATACACAGACATGTTGTGGATGGGGCGGCAATCCGTCCTTGAGGAGGCTAACTGTGTAGTGCTTGTAGCGATAGAAGCACCAGTATCATGATGTATATATTGATGTATGTAGGGAACTCTCGTCGACCCCAGCCTTGCCTTGGACGGCCTGCCAATGTCCCCCTTCTGGGAGGCATCCGTGATCCAAAGTGGCCACTGGAGGTGGGAGGAGCGAAGAAGGTTGGAGGAAAGAGGCCAAGAGCGGAGGAGCCACCAGCGGAGGTCGAGGGTTGCATGTCTCCGTGATTATAATCATGAGTCGACCAATGGAGATCCCTGAGCTGACCACTGATCTAACCGTGCAGAATCCTCCGTGCAACTAACCTAAAGGAGCTAGGAGGTGATGGCAAGCCTTGGAACCCAACAGTTGAGAATATTGCCTTGCCAGGACTCGGCGTTGGGAAACAATGCTTTCGGACTTAAAGAGATTGTAATAGATCTTTCCGGACTTATAGGAAGATAGACCCTTTACATTGCTTTGAGTCTATCTCACGCTGAGATAGCGTATAATCGAGATGGCAGCCCAACCCGACTTACTTAATTGAACCTAGAGAAATAGGGTGCCTAGAAATAGTAGCTGCTAGGTTTTAGCTGGAGAATAGGCAGCCTGGGCCTTGTAAGGGGAGACCAGTCGTCTAGGTAATAGAGCACCTGGAATCCTGGCGAACACCTCGCCAGTGAGCAGTGAGAACATAAACATTGGCTGTGTGAGACAAAAGAACATTTTTGAGAAGGAGCAGTGCGCTGAACTGGCTCTCTCCGGAGCGTCTCCCAGGGAATGCTGATGAGTCTCTCCTGGGCCTGATCTATCAGGATGTGATAATGGCGTCCTTGAGATCTAAACAGCGGGATAAACACCTAGTTCCTTGGCCGGAGAATAAAATTGTACCTTGACCATCCGAACTTGAGCCTAACTGACAAGGCGGGACAGGCTTTGCTGACCTCTCCAAGTTGGGGTTTGGTAAGTCCCTACCATGGCTGGTCTTGAGGGGACCGGTAAGTCCCCTAATCCAGTCTGGTCTTAAAGGGATCCCAGTTCTGCGACTGCCGTTGACTTCTGGGTGGTTTTGATGGGTCACGAGATCCCGTTGGGAGGGTAGTGAGTCGGAATTTGGGGGAACACTCGGAGAGGGCTGGGATACCCCGCCGGACACTCCGAGAATGATCCCGGAGCACCCACATAGGTCCTGAGACCCCCAACGCCAGGCCTTTAGGTGCCTCAGCTTGACCCTAACTGGCTCGGACCCCCACAGATGGGCAACCACTCAGTCAGGCCATGGGAGGGGGGAGGAGCCACGTTGAAAGGACTGTGATGACCAGTGTTCCTGAGGCCTCTGCAGCCTCTAGGGCGTCTTCCTGGCTTGCCTCCTGCAAGTCTAGAAGGGATCATCCTGCCTGTGAGGAGTAGAATCTTCACAGTCTTCTGAGATTGGTTTCCCCCTCTTCTAGCCTTGGGATAAGGCTGGAAGGAGTAAGAACCGTGCCCCTCTGGCAGTCAAGGTCTTACCTTCTTGTTCACAGCGAGGTCAGGTGTCCTTTACCTTGGGTTTGCCTTGCAAAGAGGACCCAAAGAGGAGTGTCAGCAAAGGAAGACTTGAAGGCCTCCATAAAATAGCTGGAGCCTCCCCTTTGTCTCCATAGAGCAACACCATGGACCAGAGTTCCTCTACTGCAGCCTTTCCGGCATATAAGGCTGAACTGGGCCCGCAGGTTGATATTGATGACAGGAGTAGCCAACTGAGAGCTAACCGTGGGCAGTCTGAATGAAGTGGTTCAGGTAAGTAGTATCTGCTAAAGTAAAGAAGTGCATCCTCTGCAGTCTGATGAAGTGCATCAGAACTGCTGGAGGAGGACCCAAAGACCAGGCTGCTGGAAACCTCTGCCATCTTGCTGGGTATCCACCATCAGGACTCATAGCATCTCGGACACACAGGCGTCAGCCTCTGCATCTTGCTGGGCAGCAGATGCCACCTGCCAGGGCTGGCACGGTCACACAGAATGGGGAATTCCTTTTCAGGGGTGACAAATTTATTCGAGCTGGCACGGTTCCACGATCTGGGGCAGAAGGCTGAGCCCGGAGATCAGGAGGGCAGCTCCACCAGCCCGGAGAGAGTTTTCTGGGAGGCAGAAGGCTGAGCCCGAAGGCCTTGAGAGGGGACTCATGGGAAGGGGTTTGGACGACCAGTAGCCCTAGATTGCTTGAGGATTGTCCGGTGAAGACTAGAAACATCATCGAGGACGACTCCTCTTCACCCTCAGCATCATGAGGTTCCTGGACTCAGAGTGACCCCGACTCATCAGAAGATCGTCTTCCTCTTACACTGTCCTCAGGAGAGGAGGTTCCTCCGTCCAAACTCGGAAGGACCAAAAGGAAAGAGGAATCCCAAATGAAGGAAGGGAGGCCCCAGGGCTCCAGCTGTCAAGGAAGATTTGGCTCCGAGGCTGTGGGAGGAGGAACCAAGACAACAGGGTGGACAATCGTCCGAGCCGACTGGGCTGGTGCAGAGACTAACTTTTTGAAAGACTGGAGACTGAAACAGCCTTTGAAGCACCCTGTCAATATCAATCGGACATCCTCCTCGAGGACCGAAGAGAACCCCGTCGGGCCGAGGGTTTCTTCCTGGTTCATTCTGGGACCTGGGGGGGCCCGAATAGTCAGTATCAGCACAAGGAAGAGGGGCTACACACCAACACAGTACCAACAGCGCAGACTTCAGCGCCCGCCTGAGGTCGAAGTGAGCCCGTGTGAGAAGAGTCGCCCACATGTTGAGCCGAAAAGGTGACACCTCTCCGAGTCTCGCGCCGGCGGCTGACTGAGAGAGGAGTTCGGCGAGGCAGCTCTGGCCCTGCTCCGACTCGGGAGGCAGTCCGGCTGGAGAAGGAGGCCTTGACCGTTCCGACCTCTTTGCCTTCGGCTCCGTGGGGCCGGCGGAGTTCTTTTCTAAAATTTCTTTCTTTATGGAAGGAGAGGGAGAAGATAAAAGAGCCCATCATTCCTTCAATCGTCCTTTCATTCAAGATTTGTTTTTCTCCTTGGAAGGAAGGGGAGATCATCTGCGTCGTATACTTTTGTTTTTCCTCTCTTGGCAAGCCACGAGAAAGAAAGCGAGTGATCTATCAAGCACGACTCTTGAAGGTGCTTACTACTAACATTTGTACACACATGAGGTATCAGCGTTATAGACATGACATACATACACAACAACAAACACAAACAAAAACCGAAGGTCTACTGAGACACTACATCACTAGAACAACACAAACTGACACTAGGGGTAAAAAACAGACAAACTATAAACCAAATCCAGGCTCTAACAGAGTTTGACCTGTAGGCTCGAAACAGACTAAAGAAAAAAGCATAACAGTAGGCAGGGTACTAACAAAAATTAAGGCCCAACACACTAATAGCAACTACCTCCTGATTTTGGACGTATACAAGTACACAAAAATTATAGCGGAGAATTTTCACAACTTTCCTTTTGTCAGTAAAGAGTACTTAGCCCAAAATTGAGACCAGCTCTGTGCTGTCAAGCTGCAAACTGAGATCTGGGGAAGTGGTGGTGGTGCATCCTGGGATATAGAATAATCAGCCAATTAGAGACTTGACTTAGGCTCTATAGCATGCCATGCCGGGGCGAACCGAGGATCAGCCACCAAGACCAGAAATGACACCAAGAATGTCACATAACATCAATGATTTTTGTATATTACTACTGATACAGTCAACTGCCATAAAAGCTGTTAAAAGTAATTTCCAAATACATTTGTAAAATTAACTAAAGCATTTTCTGTGCTTCTAAGATTTTTTCCCCCTTACAAAAAATTAAACCCCAAGGGAAATAAATGTATATAAGATGCGCCAAAATATAAATGTTATCTATAACACATTATTCCAAATGGATTCATGTTCAGTCACAGAAGGCAATTTCGGCAAACAGAAAAAAGTTGAAAACCATTCATCGAAACTACATTCACCAAACATTACAACAATTAAATTATTTTGGGTGGGTGGCAAACCCACTGGCCTCCCCATAAGGTGGACGCACCACAAACCCTGGACCTCCATATACCAACTCCAAAGCTGCACAGCAATGGAGAAAAAGAGTAACTCCAATGTTAGCAAAGGTAGATTTGGCAAACAGTACTCTTATTTTTGTGTTTATCGAAACTATCTTCATCTAAGTGACACGCTCTCATTTAGATTCAGTTTCTGAAGCTAAATTACAACAGCAGCAGCAACAGAAGAACAAGGAATTGACTGTAAATGCGAGAGGTCCGGCTTGTGTTGAGGTTTTGAACTTTATGCTTTTTCATGCAGATATGTGGTAAATCGGTGTATTCCAAGCAATGACACTAATTTAAACATCATAAATTTGTCCAATTAGGATGTTACAAATGACATTGAGATTTTGTTGTTTAAAGGGGCAAAATTTGTTCCAACAAGCTTTCCAAGTTTGGCGGACCTGTTTTTAGAGGTTGTCCATTTTTGTAGGAAATTGCATTTAAAAGTGTTTTTTCAAAACCAGACTTTAAGTGATGTTGCTTTTGAAAATGATGATTATCTATTGGATTTATCTTTGCATGAAAACGAGTTGGTGGACATTTATCAAATTGATCAAGATGTGGATGTTAATAATGTGGGTGTTGGGGAATGTTTTGTTTCTGATTATGGAAAACTGAATGTACCTCATGTTACGTACACTAGTACTTTTTTTACCTCCCAAGTCATTGTCAGCTATTAATACGTTTGAAAATGTTTTGCGCAAACAATTAGAAAGTGAATATTTTAAGTTTGTTAGAAAAGGTAAGACTTATAATTTAAATATAGATGAGTGAATAGCCTTGCAAAGACTATGTGAGGTGAATAAGGACTATGTTTTTACACAGGCTAACATAGTGGGTATAACTGTGTTATTATATCTAAAGATAGGTAATATAAAATGGCTGAAAAGTTGTTAGGTGATGGTACTGTGTATGAAAAATTGGATGGCAACCTTGTAGTTCAGTATAATTCCCTCTTGATAGAATTATTACAGAGGTTAAAGGCTAGGTTTTCTCTCTTCTTTTGATGTTAAAAATTGCATTTCAAGAACCCCAGAGATGCTACATTTTTCATCATACTTAAAGTCCATAAAAGTCTAGAGAACCCACCAGGGAGACCTACTGTGTTGTGAGTAGGGGCATATCTACAGAATGTGGGTATATTTTTGGGTGCCCAATTGAAAGTTTATTTATCTAGCATTACTTCTCACATTAAAAACAGCAGAGAGTTTTCCGACTTGGCTGGTGGAATGAAGTGGGGGCTTGTGTAGAGGTTACGGTTTTATATACTAGCATCAGCAATGCTTGGGGTTTGGAAGCAGTAGAATGATGGATGAAGGTCCTCAAATGAGTTTTTTGCTTCAGCTCTTGAAGTTCTCCCTTACACACAATTGTTTTAAATTTCAAAAACATGTTTTTGCAGAAGGAGGGGACAGAAATGGGGGCATCTTATGCCCCATCATATGCAGTAATCTTTATGAATCATTTTGAGAACATGTTCATTTATAATACAATTTTTTACACTCCATGTGTAGTAGTTTATAAATGATTTACAGATTTGATATTTGTGTGTAGGGGTGATGTGGGTGAATTTCAGGAGTTTATGGAAGTTTAAAACTTTTGGACTAAAGTTCACTCATAAAACAGATAGGGAAATTATGCAATTTCTTGATGTAGAATATTTTGTTGGAAAAAACAATGAGGTGCATTTTAGGCCTTTTTCAAAAGAAACTGCTGTCAACAACTTCTTGTTGGCCTGTAGCATGCACCCCCCACATCTACTGAATTCACTGCCATAGCTAGAATACAAATGTATTTTCCTTAACACATCAGATAAGGCTAGCTTAAATGAAGAATTTAAGGTGATCAGGGATAGATTGTGGAGCAGAGGATAAAACAAGGATGTTTTAAATAAAGCAGAAATGAAAATAAAGGGGGTTTCCACAGTGACAGGCACTTGTTTGAAGAGATTTGAAGATGACATTGGGGTTTGACCTGGCAGTAATATGGAAGATAATGATGACAGAAGTTTTTTGTTAATAGATTTTCTCCCTTTTTTGATATTTTGAAGAGGCTGGTCAGGAGATTTTAGCCCACTGTTAGCCAGGATGGGAGTTCTAATGGTTTATTCCCCAAAAGGGTAACATTTTCACACAGCAGGTTTTCAAATTTGAAGGAGTTGCTGAATATGACAAAAAAACAAGTTGGGGGGATTTCGTTGGGATGTTTCCCATGTGGAAAGTGCAAAGTTTGTATCAGCGCAAAAAAATAATGGGGTTAAGACTAACAGAATAAAGTATAAAACTTTGGGCAACTTTAATTGTTGCTCTTGTGTAGTGGTATATATCCATAGGGTGTGGGTGCACACCAACCAGGTGGTATGTTGGGCAGACAAAAAAAGAATGGCTAAGAGAGGTGTAATGAAATATTTGGGGAGATATTAGAAATGTTAGACTGGAAAATCCCACAGCTCAACATTTCCATTCAGCACATGGTGGTTCTGATGCTAGTTTTTTTTTCTTTTGTGTCTTGGTCAAACCCCTTTGTAACCAAGGAAAAGAGTATCTACAGAAATTGGTGCAGATGGAAACTAAGTTTATTATCAATTTCGGAACTTTACATCCAAATGGTTTAAATCAAGAAGTAAATATTAATGTTTCATAGTTACTTTTGTAGTATATAATGTACATTGTTTAAATCTAAGTTGCATTGAATGTTATGTAGTGGGTTTTATATGTATTGAATATGGGCGCTTGTCACTTTATGGTGGGGTGTGTGATGTCTTAACTGAACTGGATTAATTGTTAATTGAGGAAAATCTGCTATATATAAAATGGACTGTGATATGGTGTACAAGTATTCCCTTGAAGGTAATACATGAGGTACCAGGAAGCACCGGTAAAGACTGTGCAGTTCAAGCTTTGGCTCTGTTTTGTTTGTTTAATTTCATAATACAATTTTGCTTGTTTGGTTTATATTTATGTTTTCTGCCTCTACCTCTCACCACACTCGCTCTACATTGTTTCTGGTTCTGCTATTTTGGTTGACTTTTTTTTTTAATAGCTATCTTGCAGATACTATTCACAGACAACTTACAAAGTAGAATTTTGAAATGTAATATTTATTTATTTTGCTTCGTTAAGCTGGTTTGTCCGACAAGGGGTGGTATGTTTTCAAGGAAATCACAATGCAGTAATTTTTTCTTTACTTACTTTGAATCCTGAATCAGCTCAGCACATATATCATTCAGGAAATGGAGCAGTGATGCAGAAACTTGAGTTTGCACATCACATACCCTGACAGAGTGGAAATGGGGCAGTGATGCACTCAGAGCATTTCATTACCTCGAGGGGCATCAACAAATAAGGAAAATGAAACTTTGGGCAAGCATGAATATGAAAATATGATAGGGCTGGGAAGAAGAAAGGTAAATTTGTTGATAATACGAAAAAAATTGAGAGAATTACTATGAATGTTAAATTTGCTGGATAAATGTTTAATGAAAATGCTTTAAAAAGCAATAGCGTGATATTGCATAAAAAGCAGTATTTATTTTCAATAAATCAAACAGTATATGAAGGAGCTTGCCTTTTCAACATCAGCTTTGGTAGCAGCAACCTCATTATCCAGTTTTTCATAGTTCTGTTGGGCCTTCTCTGCTTCCCTGCATTCTCTTTCAAATTTCTTCTTACTCTGCAAAAGAAAAAATAAATTACAGTGTAGGTCTTCAATAAAATTTGTATGAGTATATTGCATTCAAAAGACTGCTAAAAAATGACAAAAACAATATTGATTGCAAATGGGCTTGAGGAAATACATAGAAATGACAAGTACTTTAACTAGAGTAGCCATGTTTTGTCAAAGTGCATCTTTAACAGTACAAAGGTAATCTACATCCATCTTCTCTCTGCTGTCTGTTCCCTAACACTTCTAAGAACTTGCAGACATTCACATGCGTTAACTGGTTTTAGAAAGCCCCTTTTGCGAAGCAAGCCAAGGGATAAAATCTCCAAAGTAGCTGCATGTAATTAAACTTAAAAGCTAATACATGTAAAGCTTAAAGCTACAAAAACCTTAAAATTCAAAGCATAAAAAATACTTATAAAGAATACATTCATCATCATCATCCCCTTTTTCCCATTTTACATGGGGCCGGGGTATCGTATTAAATGTCGCCAACTCTCTCGATTCAGTGTCACTCTCCTGCCTTCTTCAACACTCATGCCTGACTGTCGCAGATCTTCTTTCACACAATCCATCCACCTCTTTGCTGGACGCCCTCGCTTCCTCTTATCTTCTTCCTGTCTGTCCCAAATCTCCCTCACCAGACTGTCTTCTGCTTTTCTACACATGTGCCCATACCATCGTAATCTGTTTTCTTTGATCTTTTCTGCAATTGGAGCTACTTTGGCTTCTGCTCTTATGTCCTCATTTCTTCACCTGTCCCGCAGTGTGCATCCTACCACCTTTCTCAGGCACTTCATTTCCATCACCTCTAGCTTCTTCAACTGTTCTGCCTTTACTGCCCAGGTTTCTGTACCATACAGTAGTACTGATCGCACCACTGTCTTGTACACCTTACTTTTCAGCTTCTTTGGCATTCTTCTGTCATATACTACACCTGATACTCTATGCCAGTTGGCTGCAGCCCCTCTGATTCTAGCTTTGACCTCTTCATTCAGACTACTCTTCTCCTCAACCACCCCTCTCAGATACTTGAAGCTGTTTACCTGTTCCACTATCTTCCCATCTATCTCTATTCTCAGCTTCTTCTGATTTCCCCAATCTGCTGCCATTACCACTGTCTTATCTGTGCTTAGTTTCATCCCATGTGCCTTCAGATTTGCATTCCATTCTCCTATCCTTTGCTGAAGTTCTAGATCAGAGTCTGCCTGTACTGCCACATCGTCTGCATACAGCAGCTTTGTTGCTCTGACCCCTCCAACCTGTTTGCTGATGTAGTCCATTACCAGTATGAACAGCAGTGGACTCAGAGCTGAACCCTGGTGTACACCCACTCCCACTGGGAACCCCTCAGTGAGGCCAAACACTGTTCGTACTTGAGTCACTGGGTCCTTGTACATAGCCTGTACTAATTCTACCAATGTTTCTGGGACTTCAAACCACCGTAGTACTGCCCAGATCAGCTTTCTTGGGACCTTGTCATATGCTTTCTCCAAGTCTAGGAAAGCCCAGGTTTGACTCTCTCCTCTTCTCTAGTTTCTTCTCAAGTATCTGTCTCAATGCAATCATCATCATCCATTTATTGTATTCTTTATAACTCTATAATGGGGGGAAAGAGTTATAAAGAATACAATAAATGGATTTTCCAAGCAGACTTTACATTACATAAAAGAATAAGCACATATAAAATATAATGAGATACTAAACAGTAAGACTACATATAAAATAGACTAAAAAGCACTACTTTGCTGAGTGAATCTCAACATGTTTTGTACCAAGCCCCATTTGTAAGCCATGGTGGCTAGTCAAGACCTAGTAGTAATTGCGGAAGAAACAGTTTTACCACACTAAAAAAAGATAATACAGCATAACAGTTAATTTGCTGTCTGTCTGCTTGTCAGTGGCAGTATTAATGAATGAGGATAAAGGAATTTCCCATAAAGAGCTTTTGAGTTTTAAAGTTAAAAGACAACCTGCTTATGCTCTGGTGGCAATACTCTTTGCTTGCGTGCTTTAAAGTGCCATGAGCCATGAACAGCACAAGAACACAATTTCTAAGAAAGGAGTTACTCAATATACATCCATTATCCTGCATGCATTCTCTACAAACTGTAATGAACTTCTTCAAAACAAACTTCAAAATGAAATTAGAGGAAAATAGTTTGAACAATTTTGTCTACATTGCCTAAAAGCACCTACTGCAGTACAAACGAGTAACCTAGTGTTAAAGGAATCTTATAAATTCATTCCCCAAACAAGGGTCACTACTTTCCTTTTCTATTCAGAAACAGAAAAAAAAAGTACTGTGAGAGATGGGAAAATGGGAAGAATCACTGATGAAGAGTTGGCTACCCAAGACAAAGGCCACAAAAAACACAAATGCAAGCTATCGCCAGCAGTATCCAAGCACACAAGCAGATTAAATGAAAGCCTGAAAAGGTGAATATAAGACTATATACAGTCAAACTATGAGTGCGCACAACACCTTTGTTCGAGAAGTCTGGGGACATGGTCCCTTCAAAATATGTTTCAAGTCTGCAAAGAAATTGTGCATTTTGTTGATTTTAGTATGTTAGAAGACAATTTGTGTGGTTTGTTTGAAATTCTTATAAGTCTAACACAATATAAATGCCAGTGTCATATCTTTAAATCACATTGCCCATTTTTTTACCATAACTTATCCTAGTCTACATATCCCAACTTCTTTCAACAATAACCCAGCCATTGCATGGCTTACTAAAATGCATCTATGATTGCACTGTATACAAGTGTGTAGTTGTACACACACAGATTATACATCTCTCTCTCTCTCTCTCTCTCTATATATATATATATATATATATATATATATATATATATACATATATATATATATATATATTTATATATATATATATATACATATACATATATATATATATATATATATATATATATATATATATATATACACACACACACATACATACACACACAAACATACATGCATACAAACATATGTACACACACACATGGATCCCCTTTACGTGATCGAAATTACACTCACCCGAAATTAAAAGGATATGACTTCACCAAAACTTCCTTTCATGAATGACTGGATCACCGCAATTTTAATCCGGGAAAGGAAGCAGTTGGCCAACATGGTGAACGTTGCCCTTTTCCTCACTGTAGTGCGATCTCAGAGTTGATATATTTAGTCAGGGTGGTGTGGTGAGCACACCCCCTACTTGGGTGGGTTTGATTTGCTTCAGTTTGTTTTTTTTTTTTGTTTTTTTTTGTAGTGGTGGCCAAGTGTTTCTTTTTCCAGAGTAAAATTCCAGTGATGTGACTGTTCATGAAAGGAAGTTTTCGGCAAAGTCGGAGTTGTCTTGTTCTTTTAACTTTCAGGTAAGTATAATTTCAATCAAGTAAAGGGGATCCACTCTCGCGCGCACACACACACACACACACACACACACACACGTGTCTGTGTGAGCCCGCGTGTGTATATATATTTGAGAGAGAGAGAGATACATACACACATTTTATATATATATATATATATATATATATATATATATATATATATATATATATATATATTATATATGTTATATAAACATTATTATTATATATATATATATATATATATATATATGTATATATTATATATATAAATGCAAAAAATCCATATATAAAGTAAAGGACACATGCTTAAAAACAACCTATCACAGTACAATTTTACTATGATCACTTCATTCATAAAATCAACAATGGCACATCACACGATCGAAATTTAAAGCGATACAATCACTTAAAAACACATTCATATATACCAAAATCAAAATGCATAAAACTCATTTAAATAAACTCCAAGATTTCAGCACCAGTTTTAAGGAAAACCTCCCATTTAATCCTGCAACTCTAGCGTATTGTAATCTAATTATCTACCAAAGTTCTCATTCTTCCATTCTATTAATACAATCTCCAAAACATGCACCAATCAAGAAATTCTCTACAGCCATTAATCTAAAAGAATTTTCAAGACCCTGACCACTCACTTGTCTTGCTAAAGCATTCTTATCTTTTATGTGACTGTCATACATATGCTCCCCAATCCTCTCCTTAAGAGAAAGATTGGATGTTCATCGTGCATACAGCTGCAGTCATCACACTTGGGTTATCCTGCTGTCAGGCGGGTCCTCGGTTGGCCGAATTCCAAAGTCTAGGTCCGGCGTCGGTTGTCGTCGCTTCCTCCCTGACGTCAGTGCGGCAGGGGTATAAAGAGGCAGCCAATGCCATTTTCTTCAGTCTTTCTTGCCGCGCGGTGCCTGAAGCAGAAGCAGTTCGCAAGTGCCGGTCGGCCAGCTCCTGAGATTTATGAAAAGTATTTCAGCCGAAGTCTTCTTTAAAGCGAAGTACCCCGTTGGGAAACTTTATTTGCCTCAGACCGATGTCAGACAAAGTTAATAATTGCATTTCTTGTGGGAAGCAAATACCGCATAAGGATTTTCACCCTTACTGTATACCTTGCTTAGGGCCAGACCACGACGTCTCGGCCTGCCGCCGTTTTTGTGCTAGGTTTAACAAGCGCACTATTAAGCGCTGGGCGGAGTTCGCCCTTCATTATTTTGGCAAAAAATTTAATTATATCATGTCGTCTGATATACCGACGACAGTTTCAGGCAAACAACGCAAGGATAAGGACAGACATCCGAGGCCTGCACCGAGTACTGAGATCACGCTAAGGCCCACTACCGGTTCTCAGCGAGGCACCTACAGAGCCCCTGACTACTGATGAAACTATTTTACCGGCGACTTCAGTACCCGAGGTCGCAGCTTCCTCGGTCTCTATTCCCACTGCAGATACCGATGCCACTCTTGGCGGAGAAACGGAAAATTTAGCGAGTCCTGCCATTTCTGAAGGCATTTTCAGGCCTACCACCTTCTCTATTAAATCGTTCTCTAAATCTAAAGCTCCAATGAAAATTAAAAAACAGGGTCTTCAGACCCCTTCTCAAGGCCCCATACCTAAAAAACAGATGCTTAAAATGGCTGAGGATTTGATTACACTCATCAGGGGTTCTCAACCCCCCTCAGACAAAAGACCCAGGTTGGAGGAAGACTTCCCTTCCTCAGACCAGGCTTCTATTACCTCAGACCTTCCTGAGGACCAGGATTACGCCTATTCCCCATTTGAAGACTCTGATGCTGAGGAGTCTATTCCCTCGGTCTCCCGAGGACTACTCTTTTGGGGGAACCCTTCATACATTGAGAGAGCACTTCCACTGGGAAGGCCAAGATTACTCAAATTCCAAGAAAAGGCTCAGGGAATTTCTACTGCTTCCCCAGCATAGGCCCCTGGCTATTCCTCCTGTCTTAGATATTTTGGATGATGTGTACGCAGAAGCCGGTCTTAATCCAGACTCTTTACCTCCTGCCCCTGTTAAACCAGACAGATATTACCGGGTTCCTGATTCTCACCAGTTCCTTTATAAAAGCCCTTCTGCTGACCCAGAAACTATTTCTCAGGGTCCCAAGGGGGTTAAGGCCTCTACTGCTAAAAACCCTTTACCTTCAGAGAGAGATTCCAGAGCATTAGAAAGGTAGGGGGAAAAGGTGTATACATCAGCCACTTTAACCATGAGGGCATTAAACTGTCAATTTCATATGTTAAAGTACCAGCAGTTCTTGCTATCTCAGCTGAAAAGCAAAATGACACAAACAGAACAACCAGATTTGAAAGAGTTGCAGGATTTGTTGCATGGAGCAGAACAAGTGGGGAAACATACCTTACAGTGTGGTTTTGATGCTTTAGAGGCCTCATGTAGAGCTGCTGTCACGGGGTCTGTCATACGTAGACACTCTTGGCTCAAAAGAGCAAACCTTACCAGATCATGTCAAAGCAAAATTATTAGATGCACCACTACAAAAAGATGTATTGTTTGGTGTTCAAGCGGAGGAGGTACTAAAGAAAATGGAGGAAAAAGCAAAATCTATGCAAACAGTTAAAGATTTCTTGCAGGTGCAGCCTCAAAACTGGCCTTCAAAAAATTGGTCCTTTCCAGCCACGGACAGACCCCAAGGGGGTAGATACAGATGCCCAAGGGGTAGAGGACAACCTCAAGGATCTTACAGAGCTAGGCAGTGGCAAGCACCAGCCCCAAGAGGTGGAGAAGATAGACCACAGTCATTTAGAAAACAGACACAATGACTTTCCCCTATGCCTGCCAAACAAAGCAATAATGGCAGCACCTTTGGGTGGAAAACTGGCCTTATTTTCAAAAAACTGGCACATTGTTACAAAGGACAAATGGATTCTGGATATTATAGACAGAGGCTACAGGTTCCACTTTCACACCCTTCCAAAAATGAGAGGCATGCCAAACCTGCCACAAAATCAATGGGCAGAGGTACAAAAAACAAATTTCCGCTCTCATGGATATGAAAGCAATTCAAGAGGTACCTGCAAAAGAACAAGGTCAAGGTTTTTATTCAAGACTATTTCTGGTACCAAGGAAGGACAAAGTTTGGAGAACCATCTTAGACCTATCTATTCTAAACACATATCTAGAGGTACCAAAATTCAAGATGCTCACATTACAGCAGCTTCTTCCCATGCTGGGCAAGGAGTCTTGGCTGGTAACGTTGGACCTCAAGGAGGCATACCTGCATGTCCCTATCAGACAAGATTGCAGAAGATACCTCAGATTTCTTGCAGGTTCAACCCATTATCAATTCTCTGCATTGCCCTTTGGCTTATCTACTGCACCCAGAGTGTTTACAAAATGCCTGGCATCAGTAATTGCTTTCTGCAGACAACGAGGAATACAAATCTACCCATATCTGGACGACTGCCTGATCCAAGCGGACAGCAAGGACATTCTGTTGCAGCATCTGGCATTTGTAATAAAACTGTTAAACTGTCTGGGGTACACAGTGAACAAAAAGAAATCAAAACTAATACCTTCTCAACAGATAATTTTCCTGGGTGCCAGCTTAAATACAACGGCCCAGATGGCTTACCTCACGCCAGACAAACAAGGGCAACTGTCTCAATACTTCAACAAAATGGCAACTTTAACCAGGCTAACTGCAAGGAAAATCCTGCAGGCTCTGGGGTTCATGGCATCTTGCATCCTACTAATACCATTTGCAAAGCTGCATATGAGGAAACTACAATGGTACCTAAAAAACTTATGGTGTCAACACAGCCACAGCTTGGAAACAATTTTACCACTCATTCCATGCCTTCAAAAGGAATTTTTGTGGTGGGCTCAAGCATGCCAAAGAAACACTGGTCTCCCTTTCTGTATACCACAAGCAAGTCAAATCATCACAACAGACGCCTCAGACTACGCCTGGGGAGCACACATGGCAAATCAGTGCATCCAGGGAAAATGGTCCCAAAAACAGATGCACCTACACATCAACCAAAAGGAGATGCTAGCTGTGCAAAATGCTCTTATGACCTTCAAGGACCTACTGCATCCGGGCCAGCTATTAATAAGGACAGACAACACCACAGTCATGTGGTACATAAACAAACAGGGAGGGACGCATTCATACCCCCTGTGCAGGCAAGCTATGACCCTGTGGAACACAGCATTGGAATTACAAGTTCAACTGCAGGCACAATTCCTGCCAAGGAAGGAAAACACAATGGCAGACAACTTAAGCAGAATTATGACAGACCCATATACGAATGGAAGTTGCATCCTCAAGTCTTCTCAAAGATAACTCAAGCATGGGGACAGCCAGACATAGATCTATTTGCTACCCACAGAAATTACCAGTTGGAAAAATTCTGCTCAAGGACCTATCATCCACAGGCCTGGAAAGTGGACGCACTCTCTTTCAATTGGACAGCATTGACAGTCTATGCCTTCCCTCCTCTACTGACCAAAGTCCTATTAAAAACCAGAGCAGAGAGGCCACAAATGATTCTCATTGCTCCAGACTGGCCACGACAGCACTGATATCCTCTCCTAAAGAGCCTGTCACACTCACCACCATGGATCCTACCTCAAGTTCCTCTTCTGTTGTCCCAGCACAACTACAAGACCCTTCACAGCCAGCTCCGAACTCTAAATCTAGCTGCATGGAAAATACCTTAATTTGCCAACAGACTCTCCTCTCCAAAGAGGTACAGGATGTCATCTTGGAGGCCAGGAGACCCTCTACTAGAAAAACCTACTCCGCCAAATGGAAACGATTTTGTTCCTGGAATCAAGCAAAGGGCCAGAATCCTTGGGTAATAAATATACCTCAGATTTTACAGTACCTAGCTGAGATGTTAAACAGTGGCCTTTCCTTCTCTTCCATCAAGATCCACGCTTCAGCCATTTCAGCACAATACAATACGGATCCTCCTTTATTCTCACATCCTCTATTAAGGCAGTTCCTCAGAGGGGCAAAAAATATAAAACCCCCATGAAAACCACCAGCTCCAGCTTGGGACCTCAACTTCGTACTGGAGAAGCTGACACTGCCTCTTTTTGAGCCGGCTTCTTCAGCAGAGCTACAATACTTGTCGTGGAAAACAGCCTTGCTTCTGGCTATTACCTCAGCATGCAGGGTTTCGGAGCTACAGGCCCTCATGGCTGTGCAACCATTCATCATTTTCCATCAGGACAGGGTTTTCTTACGAACCAACCCTACCTTCATGCCAAAGGTAGTATCCAGTGTGGCTTTGAATCAGACTATTCATTTACCTACCTTTTATCCAAATCCACAGAACAAAGGGGAGAGGCTACTACACTCCTTGGACATTCACAGGCAACTTCGTTATTACTTGGACAGAACAAAGTCATTCAGGAAATCTGAGCAGCTCGTTCTGTCCTATGCTACAGGTGCTCAAGGAAAGGCTATTTCCAAACAGACTATTTCAAAATGGATAGCCCTCTGCATACGCTTTTGCTATTCATTTCACGGAAAATCAGTGCCTGCATACATCAGATCTCACTCCACCAGGGCTACAGCTACCTCAGCAGCTTTCCTCAGGGGGGTCCCTACCAAGGACATTTTGGAAGCAGCTACTTGGAGTTCAGTGCACACTTTCACCAAGCACTACCACCTTCCACTATACTCAAACTCTACAGCGGGCTTTGCCACAGCAGTCCTGCAGGGCATTCTAGCCCCTCCTAATTCCGCTTAGTACCAGCCACCCTTACTTAGCTTTGGGTTCTACCCAAGTGTGATGACTGCAGCTGTATGCACGATGAACATAGTACAGTTTTGTACCTACCATAAATGTAGATGTTCGAGTGCTTATACAGCTGCAGTCCAGGTTACCTTCCCTTCATCCCCTCCTCTTAGGACAGAGCTTATGACAAACACCTTTAACATATAACCTATTTGGGGTATTCCTTCATGGTGTATTTGCTTGCAACTACTGTTTTGATTTATTTGCTTATGTATGTTTGCATAACATCATGTATTGCCTTCCTTTCTGGGGGCACCTGACATCTGGGGCAAGAAAAACTGAAGAAAATGGCGTCGGCTGCCTCTTTTATACCACTGCCGCACTGACGTCAGGGAGGAAGCAACGACAACCGACGCCTGACCTAGACTTTGGAAAACGGCTGACCGAGGACCCACCTGACGGCAGGATAACCCAAGTGTGATGACTGCAGCTGTATAAGCACTCGAGCATCTACATTTATGGTAGATACAAAACTGTACTTTTTGCCACTAGAATGATCTACAGTGACTACAAACTGTCAGATAAACTAAATCTCTTGTATTACAGTCTGCAGAAACCTTAAAATCATATGTCACATCAGTTACTGGATGTGAAAATGCTGCAGAAGAACTGATGTACTCAATACCTGCAGCTCAAGCAGGGATATGTCTCTGCGGGTTGTATGGACCTAATATCAGAGGTGCTGCACTGTTTATGATAAAGCAGTCTCTTCAGGTGCTTCCTATTTTTAAAACAAAAATGAGGTGTGTCGCCTACTAGGTGTTTAATCTTATCACCACCTAGCAAGATAAGCCAAGTTTTTTTAATATTCCACACACTTTCTGGACCTCACTGGTATAAAACAAGGGAGGCAAATTCACATTAACATGTGCCCCTCCTTTTGGTGGAGTAAAGAAATAGTGGTCTAGCCCACCCAGATCTAAGGTGACTTACCATTAAATACATACCATCTATTTCTCTATTACTGTACCTCCTTCTCAGACAATTCAAGTCTTAACATACGCAGGTCTGCCGAGAACTTGGCCTCAGTATTATTTAGTCTTGAAATTCACATGCCTTGTCCCCTCAAAACATTATATGCTATCTCTAGAGAGAAGTCCATTTCTACGGCATGGTTTCCTAAAAAGGCTAGTCTCAAAGGTAAGATCAACATTCCTGGTAATCTTAATGTCCAAAAATTCAATGGAAAAATAGGAATACTGAAATGCGAACTTCAAGTAATGTGTGCTATCATGTAGATAAACAATGAATTACTCAAAGTTCAAAGCCTGTCCAAAGCATGTGCATGTCATCTACTAATCTCCTATAAAACATAAATGTATGATGAAAACCTTCAGCCTCCAAAATATGGTCACACTCCCATTAAGTTAAGACCATGCTGACATAGCTGTTGGCAGAAGGAATGCCCATAGCTATGCCAGACTTTTGTAAATAGTAACTTCCTTCAAACGTAAATACATTGTTTTCCAGGATCAATTACAGAAACAAATCAAATCAATATCCTTTGTAGCAAGTTGACTATTAGAGGCTAGGTACAGTCTAACAGATTTTATTCCTTCCAAAGTGCGGACGACTGTAAATAGTGAGACGATATCCATCGTCGCCATATAACAATAGGCTGGCACATGGTTGTCACTAGTGAACCGAAACAGACCTTGTAAAAAGTGCTTTGTCTCTCTCGGTACAGTTACAGACTTATCCAACACAGGTCTTAACTGTTTCTCCACGAATACGGAAAAAGGCTCTGTAATCCATTCCTTGTTAGTGACTGGGTCAAAACAGTGGTTTAATAGGATTTTATGGATCTTAGGTAGCCCCTGAAATGTGGTTATCAATGGATACTCAACCTTGAGGTATTCTGAAAACTCCAACGTAATCAATCCACTAAGCAGACAATCATGAAATGTCCTATACACTACACTGATTATCAGCTCAATGTCAGTCATTCCGATCGGCTTGCAGGTCATGGTACCAGATAACATATTCTTGATCTCAACAATATGAAAAGCATAGTCCAGTATAACACTGCACCCCCTTTATCAGCAGGACGCACGACGGTATCAGAGTATTGCCTAAAACATTAAAAGCCTCCTGTTCATCTCTATTGAGGTTACAAAACCTCTTACTTTGTCTAACATCATTGAGACTTGTATGTAGGTCATTTTCACATGTCCTACAAAAGGCTTCAAGTAGTGGATGCATAGTTTTCATGCACACACTAGGTTTCTTAAAGGCACTGAAGTTACCACTCTCTGGTAATATCGTCCTAAGCATCACATTTCTAATAAAAACTATTAGATCAATACCATCACTTACTTCAGTACCTTTTAGAAACCATGCCATAGAAATGGGCTCCTCTCTAGAGATAGCATACATCCAGGATATATACATATAAAAATGTTTTGAGGGGACAAAGTATGAGAATTTCAAGTCTAAATACTGAGACCAAGTTCTCGGCAGAACTAAGTAGGTTAGGACATGAATTTTTCTGAGAGGGGTACAGTAATAGAGAAATAGATGTGTTTAATGGCAAGTCAACTTGTATCTGGACAGGCTAGACCAATATTTTTCTACTCCACCAGAAGGAGGGGCACATGTTGTTAATGTGAACTTGCTTCCCTTGTTTTATACTAGTGATGACCAGAAAGTATGTGGAATAGTAAGAAAAAATTGGCCTATCTTGCTAGGTGACAAGATTAAACACCTAGTAGGCAACATACCACTTTTTTGTTTTAAAAATAGGAAGTGCCTGAAGAGACACTCTTGTCATAAACAGTGCAACACCTCTGATATTAGGTCCATGTGATCCGTACAGGCATATCCCTGACTCAGCTGCAGGTATTGAGAGTTTATATATTCTTCTTGCATCCAGTAACTGGTTTGAGACATGTTTTTAAGGCTACTGCAGACTGTAATACCAGGGATTTAGTTTATCTGGCAGTTTGTAGTCACTGTAGATCATTCTATGTTGGCAAAACCAACCATTCTCTGAAGGAAAGGATTAGCTAGCATCTATACGCATTCGTATATATATATATATATATATATATATATATATATATATATATATACACACACACACACACACACACACACACACATATTTGTAAAATAAACTGCCTTTACAGTTGTCACATTTTAATTCTCATTGCAACTAAAAAATTGCATTACTCTTCTGTAGTATTCTCTACTGGGCTGAAACTGATTTAACAATGGTCTACACTCTGGAATTTATGTTTAATTAATTTATCATGTTTGACTATCAGTGATGTTATAAGATCAGTGTTATTTAAAGGCAATAAATTTGTGCCAACTTTTTTTCCCTCTCTTGGTGACTTGTATTTTGAACTAAAAAAGTTCATTAGAAAACTATATTTAAAAGTGTTTTTTCAGAGTTATAGAACTGATGATGGTAATAATGATGTTAATAACATATCTAATATTCATGATGAATTTGATGATGATGATTTATTGAATCTATCTATTTATGATTATGAAAATGCTGATATGTATTTTGAAGATGAAAATAATGAAGGTTATCATACGGGGTATGGGAGAATGTTATTACCACATTTAATCTCTGATAGCAAGTTTACACCTAACATAAAAGTACCCGCTATTACTACATTTTTTAAAGTTGTATTTAAAGAACTGACACTATTAGTGGAAAATTTAAGGGGAAGTTCAAAGTGTTACAATTTAAATAAGAATGATTGGAGTTAAAAAGGAATTCATTTTTAAATGTGCAGATAAAGGTGGTAATTGGGTTATTTTGCAGAAATCTAAATATTGTGAAATGGTCTACAATCTGTTGAACAATGAAAATAAATATCTTCGTCTAAGTGGGGATCCTGTTATTGAATTTAATATTGAGTTATTAAACTTACTAGAAAGAGGGGAACGTCTTGGCTTTTTTAATCATGTTGATGTTGGAAAGCTATTTGTTAAGAAACCTGTAACACCAACACTTTAGGCCTTACCTAAAGTGCATAAATGTTTGGAAAAACCGCCAGGAAGGCCAATAGTGTCAGGAATAGGTTCCTTTCTTAGTAAAGTGAATATATTTTTGGACTACCATTTGAAAATACATTTATCTAAAATAACAGCACACATTTTGAATACCCAGGATTTATTGAATGAACTTTGCTATATAAAATGGAATAATAGTTATTACTGGGTAACAATAGATGTAAAGTCGTTATATACCAATATTAATAGAAGATGGGGGTTAGAAGCTGTTCAGGAGATGTTAGGAGATGGACCTAGAACTACATTTTTGACACAAATATTAGAATTTTGTCACGCGCATAATTATTTTTGTTTCAATAATGATTTTTTTCTGCAACTAAAAGGAACGGCTATGGGGGCTGCTTTTGCGCCCTCATACGCCATTATGTATATGGGATTTTTTGAAAAATCATTCATTTATACAACTACCTTTTATAGGAAAAATGTAATATTCTACAAGCGATACATTGATGACCTCTTTTTGATATGTAGGGGGGACATTTCTGAATTTTTTGAATTTTTTGATAATCTGAATAACAATCATGGTTTGAATTTCTCCTTTGAATATAGTAGGGACAAAATCAACTTCTTAGATATAACTTTATATCATAAAGATGAAAATATTGGTTTTAGACCCTATAGAAAGGATACTTCAGTAAACATGTTTTTACATGCAGAGAGTATGCACCCCGAACATTTAATACGGTCACTACCTTTGGGTGAATTCCAAAGGATTTTTGACCATACGAGTGATGAAAATGAGAGATATCAAGAATTAAGTGATGTGGAATCTAGGTTGATTAAGAGGGGTTATAGTAAGGATCATTTATTAACATGTAAAAACAAAGTATTAGGTATCGCTTATCAAATGAAACATTTGAAAATGGATGGGAAAACAGGAGAGACAAAAGTGTTTTGTATCCAAGATGATAGGAATAAATAATGAAGAAATCAATGAAGAAAAATTATTTTAGGTTACAAAATTTTCACCTTTATCTGAGGAATTAACTAAAATTGTGAGGAAATATTGGCATTTAATTTATGAGGATGAAAACATAGGCCATTTGTTTCCAAAACATATAACTTTTTCATATAAGAAAGGGAAAAATTTGAAGGAGTTATTAAATTATAATCCCTCTAAAAACAGTGATGAAAGAGTGAGTTTTCCATTAGGTACCTATCCATGTGGGAATTGTAGCCTTTGTGAGAAAGTTAGTAATATTACCAGGATTAATGGTATTACATTTCTTCCCAAACATCGTTTCAATTGTAAATCAGTAGGGGTAGTCTATATTTTGGGTTGTTCTTGTGTGAATGTATGGTACATAGGACAAACTAAAAGAATGGTTCGAATCCGCATTTTGGAACATCTAAAAGATATTAAAAATCATAATGAAATGAGTCCTGTGGCCAAGCACTTTTTTGAAAAACATGGTGGTTGCCCTAATAGTTTAAAATTCTGTATTTTGGGCAAACTTTTTGTTCTGAAAGTGGGGATATCTATATCCAAAAATTATTGGAATTGGAAACTAGAATGATTCTGAAGTATAACACGCTGAAACCTTATGGGTTAAATTTGGAATTAAGTGTTTGAATTATTTATATTTATGTAGCTAATACTATAGCAAATGAATAATTTATAAAATATCTTTTGTTAAAATTCTTTTGTTTATTTATTTAATTTATTTATTTATTTATTGTTATTTATGGAGTTAGTTAACAATCCATTATGTATTTGATATGCACTGGGAATATAATATTTATAAGGCATGTTTATAAAATTGTGGTTAGAAAATTGTATTTAAAGATTTAAATAATGAAATAATGGTATTTCTTATACAAAAATGAAAAAAATGATGTGACCATTTTAAATACTTGATTGATTTATTAAATGAGTATTTAATGTGAGAATTGTTTGCTAATCAACATTACTTGGAGTGTATTTAAACTGTTGGCAGCAAACTGTGTTTATGATCCTTTGAAGGCGAAAGGCCGAGGTACCAGATCGTAATAAATGGAGAAGAAAGAAATTTATTGGTTCTAGCGTTGGTTTGTGTTTTCTTGAATATTGATTGCTTTTTGGACTGTGTTTGGAGTGTTGGCAGATATTGGGCTACTGTTGGCCGAAGGAGGAGAAGAGGCGGAAGGCATGGCTGAAGGCAGGAAGAGAGGAGAAAGGCTAGGACTGTGGTAGCGAGAGTCGGAACTTTGAATGTTGGCAGTATGACTGGTATAGGGAGAGAGCTAGGTGATATGATGGACAGAAGGAAGGTTGGTATATTGTGTGTGCAAGAGACCAGATGGAAGGGGAGTAAGGCTAGGTGTATCGGAGGTGGGTTCAAATTGTTTTATCATGGTGTGGATGGGAGGAGAAATGGCATAGTAGTTATTCTGAAGGAACAGTATGCGAAGAGTGTTTTAGAAGTGAAGAGTGTCGGATAGAGTGATGCTTATGAAGCTTGAAATTGATGGTGTAATGATGAATGTTGTTAGTGCATATGCTCCACAAGTTGGGTGTGCAATGGATGAGAAAGAAAAATTTTGGAGTGAATTGGATGAAGTGCTGATGAATGTACCCAAGGGTGAGAGAGTGGTGATTGGAGCAGATTTCAATGGGCATTTTGGTGAAGGGAACAGAGGGGATGAGGATGTGATGGGTAGGTATGGTGTTAAATAGTGGAATGCAGAAGGTCAGATGGTAGTGGATTTTCCGAAAAGGATGGACATGACTGTGGTGAATACGTATTTTAACAAGAGGGAGGAGCATAGGGTGACATACAAGAGTGGAGGAAGATGCACACAGGTGGATTATATCTTATGTAGGAGGGCCAGTTTGAAGGAGATTGGAGACTGTAAAGTGGTGACTGGAGAAAGTGTAGTTAGGCAGCATAGGATGGTGGTTTGTAGGATGACGTTGGTGATCAAGAAGAGGAGGAGGAGTGTGAGGGCAGCACCAAGGATCAAATGGTGGAAAATGAAAAAGGGTAATTGTGAGGTGGAGTTCAGGGATGAGTTAAGACAGGCACTGGGTGGCAGTGAAGAGTTACCAAATAGCTGGGTAACTACAGCAGAGCTAGTAAGGGAGACGGCTAGAAAGGTGCTTGGTATCATATCGGGACAGAGGAAGGATGACAAGGAGACATGGTGGTGGAATGAGGAAGTACAGAAGAGTATACAGGCAAAGAGGTTGGCAAAGAAGAAGTGGGACTGTCAGAGAGATGAAGAAAGTAGACAGGGGTACAATGAGATGAGGTTCATGGCAGAGAGAGAGGAGGTGAAGGCTAAGGATAAGGCATATGAAGAGTTGTATGAAAGGTTGGACACTAAGGAGGGAGAAAAGGACCTGTACTGATTGGCTAGACAGAGGGACTGAGCTAGGAAAGATGTGCAGCAGGTAAAGGTGATAAAGGATAATGAGGGAAACATATTCACAACAGAGGAGAGTGTGTTGACGAGATGGAAAGAGTACTTTGAGGGGTTGATGAATGAGAGGGAGAGAAAGTTGGATGATGTAAGGATAGTGAATCATGAAGTACAATGGATTAGCAAGGAGGAAGTAAGGATAGTTATGAAGAGAATGAAGAATGGAAAGGCTGTTGGCCCAGATGACATACCTGTGGAAGCATGGAGGTGTTTAGGTGAAATGGCAGTGGAGTTTTTAACCAGGCTGTTTAATGAAATCTTAGAAAGTGAGAGGGTGCCTGAGGAATGGAGAAAGTATTTTGGTACCAATTTTTAAGAATAAGGGTGATGTGCAGAGCTGTAGTAACTACAGAGGGATTAAATTGATCAGTCAGAGCATGAAGTTATGGGAAAGAGTAGTGGAAGCTAGGTTAAGAAGGGACGTGATGATTAGTGAACAGCAGTAATGTTTCATGCCGGGAAAGAGCACTACAGATGCGATGTTTGCACTGAGAGTGTTGATGGAGAAGTACAGAGAATGTCAGAATGAGTTGCATTGTGTTTTTGTAGACTTAGAGAAAACATATGACAGGGTGCCTAGAGAGGAATTGTGCTATTGCATGAGGAAGTCAGGAGTGTCAGACAAGTATGTAAGCGTGGTACAGGATATGTACGAGGGTAGTGTGACAATGGTGAGGTCTGCGGTGGGAGTGACTGATGCGTTTAAGGTTGAGGTGGGGTTACATCAAGGATCAGCTCTGAACCCTTTCTTACTTGCAATGGTGATGGACAGGTTGACAGATGAGATCAGACAGGAGTCCCCATGGACTATAATGTTTGCAGATGACATTGTGATCTGTAGTGAGAGTAGGGAACAGGTGGAGGAGACCCTGGAGAGATGGAGATATGCTCTAGAGAGAAGAGGAATGAAGGTCAGCAGGACTAAGACAGAATATATGTGTGTGAATGAGAGGGAGGCTAGAAGAATGGTGAGGATGCAAGGAGTAGAGGTGGTGAAGGTGGATGAGTTTAAATACTTGGGGTCAATAGTTCAGAGTAACGGTGAGTGTGGAAGAGAGGTGAAGAGGAGAGTACAGGCAGGATGGAGTGGGTGGAAAAGAGTGTCAGGAGTGATTTGTGACAGATGAGTACCTGTAAGAGTGAAAGGGAAGGTCTACAAGACAGTAGTGAGACCAGCTATGTTATATGGGTTGGAGACAGTGGCAGTGACAAAAAGGCAGGAGTTTGAGCTGGATGTGGCAGAGTTAAAGATGTTAAGATTTTCACTGGGTGTGATGAGGGAGGACAGGATTAGGAATAGGTATATTAGAGGGTCAGCCCAGGTTGGAAGGTTTGGAGACAAAGCCAGAGAGGCAAGATTACGTTGATTTGGACATGTGCTGAGGAGGGATACTGAGTACATTGGGAAAAAGATGCTAAGGATGAAGCTACCAGTTAACAGGAAAAGAGGAAGGCCTAAGATAAGGTTTATGGATGTGGTGAGAGGACATGCAGGTGGTTGGTGTGACAGAGCAAAGATGCAGAGGACAGGAAGAACAGGTGATCCGCTGTGGTGACCCCTAACAGGAACAGCCAAAAGAAGATGATGATCCACCCATTGTTTTAGGAAGGAACAGACGTAGACTTTACAAAATGTTACTTCTGACAAATGACGCTGTCTAACAAACAAAAAGAAGAAATGAAAGAATATGTTTCATGACAGTTATGAATTCAAAACCACAGTCTAGAATGAGTTTATAGTACAATACACCCTAGCAGTCAATCTGTAAACCAGCTTTATCCAGGAGAGAGAGGTTTGATTCTCAAGCATCCCATATACACACTGTAATATTCTGTACCCTGTGCTGTCTCACCTGAAGAACAGACAACTGTAACTACTGGGTTGATCTAGTCAACAAATACAAACCAACATTTTTTTTTCTTACTTTAAAGGGTGCATTCTTCAACATGACATGCTTCTGGATGGCTTCAAAATTAATGCACCATCAATTTTAGCAAAGAATGCAAGAAATTCACTTAGATCTGCTAAGTTCCTTCTTCCAGATATCCAAGCCCGAATACCATAAAAGGTAGACAGAAAGTGAAAGTTATGTACTTAGCATAACAATAGATCTCTGTTGTTTGCTTCTATCCTCCTCAACAGATGCCCAACTTTGGTCACTCTAAAGATTTTTTTGCTACAAGGCTTTGGTTCTTCCTCTTACTCGCAACCCCCCCCCCTCCATGAAGTTGGCCCACTTACTACAGTAAAACGGAGCAATCCTGTCTATGCATTAAGATATACCAGGAATACAGACCAAAGCTGTAAAAAAAGACATGGCTCCAGTGAGATTGTGTGGTCATCCCAGAGCCAAAAAATGAAGTGGAATCTGGTAGGGGGACAGAGGGGGGATGTTGAGGAGGACAGAAACATACAACACATCTTTCATTATGTTAAGCACTTAGCTTTCATATCCAGTGTTGTCACTTCCATCTATTCTCAACAGATGGGACAGTCTCCAAATCTTGGAAGGATATTCTGAAGAATGGCTGAACCAAAGGATGATATGGACCTAAACTGCCAGTCCAGCTTGCAGTGAGACATAAGTATGTACATTAGATGTCACCACAATACAAGTGTCATCAATAAGAACCTTATAAAAATACACTGCAGATGCAGCAAACTGCCCTAGTAGAATGAGCCTAGGGAGTGTCAGGCAAAGTCAAATCGTTCTCCTCATATACATGAAAAATGCAGTCTGATAGCCATCTTGAAAGAGTCACTTTTAAAACTACTTTCCTAAACTTGAAGACAAGGACACAATGTTGGTGAATTTTTTGAGTAAGCTTAGTAAGGTACATGGGAAATTTGAGCTGTCAATGCACCTCCAGACAATATAGCATGCACTCTCCTTTACTAGAAAATTGAGAAAGAAGACAGGGAGATTGATGGTCTGGGTTCAATGACAATTCTTCCGCCACTTTGGGAAGAAAGGTGGGTTTTTGTGGAAAACCAAATATGGAGGTTTATAAGAATCAGTTGAGCAAAAGTAACTGCCTCTAAAAAGATGGATTCCAGGAAAGATATTTAAGTTCCACTGTTGCTGCAGGCTCCAAGGGAAGGTCTCGTCAATGCTTCAAGGAGGACAGTAATATCTTTGGGGGGGGTGGGGTTGGTGGTTCAGGATCGCTGCAGGGTGAGGGCAGGTTGACGGAGAAAAGTACCCATTGAGAAAGCTTTGGATAACCTCAAAGAAGCAATGGAAGTTTGATTCTACCTTACATGAAAATTCAAAATGAAGGCCAAATGGACTTTGATGGTAGAGTAACTAATGCCATCATGAAAATGGATTAGACAGAGACACAAAGATAGCAGAGATAGAAGATGATGAAAAAAAAAGAGTCTATATCTCTACTAGGTGCCCAAATAGAAAATCTATTATATTTACTTCTACAGACTTTTCTGGTATAGGTTTCTGTCAGGACATCAGTACATCTAAGACCTCTGATGACAGCCTGGACTGTCTAACAATAACTGGAGAAACCATGTTGTTAACTTGGGGGCTGCAATGTCCAGGTGAGGCATTCCAGATTGGTGAAAAAGAAGGTTTTGAATTGGGTACAGCACCCATGAAGGGTGAATTAGATGAAGCCAGAGACAGGGAAACCATACCTGTCAGGGCACGGGAATAATGAGGATGACCAATTTTGGTAAGAGTGGATTAGGAGGATATGCATAACGGAGGCCTGGTGGTCCAAATGTGGTCATGAGAGTCCCTTTGGGATGTCCCCTCTTGGGGACCAGGGCAAGGTAACGACTGCACTTGGTGTTGGAGGGGGGTGGCAAATAGATCACAGCAAGGTTGGCCCTAGCAGCTGAAGATTTGTTCCATCACTGATGGACTGAGGGGCCACTTGTGAGGATGAATGGACCTGCTCACTTTGTCAGCTAACACACTAACTTCCACAGGATGCACACTGCTATGGTAAGGTGGTGGGAAGACATCCACTGCCAAACCCTCACTGCCTCTCAATCTAATGGGTAACAGTGTGTTCTAAAAAGAAAAAGCAAGCAACTGTAAGCTGTAAAACTTGATTTAATGTATTGTAAAAAAACACATAAACAGACCGGTTTCGGCTAAGGCATTTGCCTAGCCTTCATCAGTGTAAAATTACATAACTATTGTAAGGTTCTTATATAGTAAAACTTAATTCTTAGCAAAATTTCATTGGTGAGCTCATAAATATGCATACATATGTTCATAAATATTCATTGAGACCAGGCTGAAATAAAGCACCCAATTTGACAATCCATTTGTTCTCTTTTGCATTCAGTTTAGTGTGCCATCCTGATTTGTTAGTTCTGTCCTCAATTATTTTATCAATAACAGTGAAGTGAAAACTAGCTGTACTATGTTTAAGGGTATGTTTATATAAAGTATTATTTGGCAGTTTGCACTTATCACTAAGATGTTCTGATATACGTAATTTGAAAGGTCTGGATGTTTGACCAATATAAAATGCATGACAGCTACATGAGGTCATATATATAACCCAGTCTGTATTGCAATTTGCAAAAAACTGAATATCATGTATATTGCTGGTATTATTACTGGAAAAGTGTTTCATTTTTAGCACAAATTTACAATTAGTGCAATGGCCACAGGGCATACAGCCCACAAGTTTGTCACCTGATATAGAGGTTTGAATCATATGCAAAGTTTTAGATTCTGAATGATGTTTATAATGATTAAAATGTGCTCCCAAATTTTTACCTTTTCTGAATGAAAAAAGAGATGTTTCAGATAAATGTTGAGACAAACCAGTGTCTGCTAAAAGAATATTCCAATGTCGGTTAATGGCATCCATCAATTTATTAGTGTTTCTGCCATACGTAGTGGTGAATCTTAAGGTGTTAGTATTTGTATGGGTTTTCTTTTTGTATCTGAGGAGGTCATCCCTATTAAGTTGTGATGCATGATTGCTAGCAGTGATAACATGCCCCATGTTATAACCCCTTTCCCTAAACCTGTTAATCATGTCGTGACGAAAAACATGAAATGTATTATCATCTGAACAAATACGTCTCATTCTGATAAGTTGTGACTTGGGAATATTTTTGGCTATATGTTTTGGATGAAAGCTGGATGCGTGTAGTAAGGTGTTGTATTCTGGATGTTTCCTGAATACCTGTGTACCGAGGGTGTTGTCTGTATTCCTAGTTATCAGTACATCTAGGTAGGTGATCTTGTGTTGGTCAAAATTCATCGTAAAATGTAGACCCCATTTGTTGTCATTAAGATAATCAACAAATTCCTGCAAGTATTCGACATCAGACCTCTACACCATCCAGCAATCATCCAAATACCTATGCCAAATGTCAATCTCAGTCAAATACAGATTGTGTGCATCATCTTAAATAATTTGTTCCTCAATATATGCCATATATAAGCTGCATATATTGGGGCATAGCAGTACCTCGTATTTGGAGGTAACATCGTTTCCCATAGTAAAACACATTCTTGGTGAGAGCTTGTTCAGTAAGGCATATAAGGAAAGTGTTAAATCCGGGTTTGTATAATTGTGATTTGTATAACCAGTATTCAATGGCACCTAACCCTGCCCAATGTGGTATGTTAGTGTATAATGCACTAACATCCAAGGTGCAAAGCCACCAATCATCTTCTATTTGCATATCATTTATAATGCCCAAAAATTCGGTGGTGTCTTGGATCCGTGATCTTACCCACTTAAGCAAAGGTTTAAGATATTTAGTTAAGAGTTCGGAAAGAGATTCAGTAAGAGAACCATTTCCAGCCACAATTGGTCTGCCTGGTGGATGTAAAGGATCTTTGTGGATTTTGGGCAGAAAATAAATGTATTGGCTAACCGGATCAGTGATTGTCAGATGGTTTAAGATATTAGATGAAATGATACCATTCTCCAATACCGAGTTTAAAAATGTATCTATTTGTTTTTTAAACATAGATGTCGGATCTAAAGGCATTTTCGTGTAATATCTGACATCATCTAACTGTCTATGGGCCTCAACATCATAGTCAGTCCAGTTCATGACCACCACAGCACCGCCTTTATCAGCAGATATGATTACCAATTCTTTGTTATCAGTGAGTTCTTGTATACTATTCAAATCATTCTGAAGCTGATGAAGGCTAGGCAAATGCCTTAGCCGAAACCGGTCTGTTTATGTGGTTCTTTACAATACATAAAATCAAGTTTTACAGCTTACAGTTGCTGGCTTTTTCTTTTTGGATTTGTTATGCTATGCGCCGTGCATTCGCCGCCGTGCAGGGGAAGTTTTTTTGTGTGCACTACCTGTTTCCTGCTGGAGGTCTGTGGTGTGCTGTATGGAAGACTCTGTGTTCCAGATTCTTCGCCTAGATTTTTGAGCTCCTATTATTATTTTGAGCCAAGAAACAAACCCAATTAGTCTACGATTGGACAGGGAATTTCCCTTCTTTTGCTTCTAATATTATAATTCTATTTGGATTACTTACAACTATTCATTATTGAATTGGATGTGCCTCCTGTATTTGGCGTTCTTCTTATAGTTACTATTGGATTGATTATTGGATTGTACTTTCTTGCTTTTTTTTCAACCAAAAGCGTCACTTGATGGTCGACTTATGGAATACAGCTGTCTCACTGCATATCTGAACTCTCTTTTACCTTGGGAGGGTTTTTTGAAACTCATGGCATTATCGATCTAATCGCCAGGGCCGTAAGTACAGCGCAGCTTTACTTTACGGTCCACTTTGACTTTATTACAACAGTACTGGCCGAATTCTTTGGTGAACCTTTTGGTGGACATATTATATCTGAATGTTTCATCAACCAGTGTTACAATCGGGTTTTGGACATTTTATTTTTATAAGTTTTGGAGCTTCAATGTTTAATTGTGGTGTATTTACATCACTTTATTAGGCCTGCTATTACATACGGCATTTTGTTTGTGTTAGATTGGGTGTTTTTTGTGCAACTACTTCCACATTTGGATAAAGTTCTATGCTATCACGAACTATAATTAAAATACAATTTACTTTTTTATGATAAGAGACTAAGGTTATCCATGTTTGTGGACTTTTGATTTACATCATCCTGTTAGCTGAATCTCTGTGAGCTTACTGAAGCTGATTTTTTGATCAAGCAATGCACTTTTGGACACTATATTTTTATGAGTGGGATTGTCAAGTTTAAACTGTTCATATACTGGATTGTCTCACTAAGCAAGAAACAACACCAGGAGGCTTGGTGTACGGTTGATTGAGTCTCTATTATGTTTTTTTATATTTTGACCAAGTGTCTTTGTTTCATGAATCGAGACTAACTTATAAGTTTATTCATCATTCTTCATAATTAGGGGCTCATGTTTTCATATATATTTTTTGAAATGTATGTGTTTGACATGTAAAACTTTTTAGTGTTTATTGAGTTGAATGGTTGGGCACTACATACTAGTCCGCTAGATTTATATCAAGTTCATTATTTTATATTCATGTATAATGGTGGTTGCATTGCTATATAGGGCTATGTTTGAACCCTTTGATACAACTGTTTGAATATATGATTCTGAATATCATTTCAACTTTTAACAGCTATTACTATTATTGTAGATATACATTCTAGGCTAATTATCATTATTTATTGAATTACATATTAGTTGCTGTTCATCAGCTGGACTACATGCACACAACATATTCATATATAACTTTATGAATATCATTTTTCTTGATTTACATATTGTTTAGGGACCCCCCCCCGCCTCTTTTTCTTTTAATTTTACAATAAAAGGATTAGCACACACACACATATATATATATATAGATATATATAGATATATATATATATATTTTTTCTTTTTTTACAGTTGTCCCTATTATATAATAGGGTTTATATGTTGTTCAGTGACCTGCTCATTTGTGAATAGATAACAACAGGATTTATATATTCTCTTTGCTATACTATTGACATGTCCACACATTTCAGATGCCAACACATTGACTAAATTTAAAAAATATATATTTTTTTCAGTAATTGGTATCACAATTTAGTTCCAAATTGGGTATTGTCACAGATTATTAACAATGTTGTAGGGCTGAACCTAATTACGGTTGTAATATTATCACATTTTTGTCCATTTTCATATATGGACTTTTTTTCAGGTGCTTTTTCATTGTCGTCCCTTTTTTCAAATTACATATTCAGATTTCATTGTTTCTAGTCTGTGGAACTTGGTTTCTTTTCATATTGATTTTGAATGAATCATCACAGTTACCATTATTGTCCTATTTTTCTCAAATCTGGACGTGGCACACTATTACATTATTGAGACTTATTGTACATTTTTGTGACATTTCATTGAATGTCACAAGTATAATAGCTGTAAAATATTATCTATTTACAGCTCTACTGGCCATTATTGTCTAGATTTAATATTTGGAATATAGTAATTATTTATACATTTTTTACTGGACGTGGTGCTGTGTTTATTATAGATTCATTAACCAGTTCTTGTACAACTAATTTTTTTACCATTGAGTTTGGACCTTTCACAACACTTTTGTGGTTGTTTATATCCAAATTACTTTTTAAGATGGATTTAAATAGAATATTTGTTGGTCTTTCTTCTGACAAAGAAGATTTAGGCATTTTTGGAATTGGACAACAATCTGACAATACTAACCTTATGCATATAGATCATCCCGAACAGCAGTGTGAAAAACTGCTTCAAAACCTACATAAAAGTATGAAAACATTAAGATCTAATGTTTGGCATTTGAAATTATTCAAAGCATATATGGATAAAGGTCTAACTCCAAGAGGACTCAGGGTGAAAATTCAGCCTCTAGTAACTGAGCCTGATGAACAATTAACCAACGAATGGTCTCTTATACACCAAAATTATTCCATGAAATTCGTGGAAACATTAGCTAACTATTATGAACGTATTATTGAGAAAGAGACACTTGTGGTTAGCAAATTATGTGATGATTGCAATAAACAAAGACCAATCATTTCTTTCCACTTTCTTGTCCAGATTAAGTTCAGATTTACTTAATTTTGAACACCAACTTAAAGAAAGAAAGCTTAAGAAATTCCAAAGAGATCTAACCGATTATGAGAAAGGTCAACCTTACAGACAATCCAGACACGTGAGGTTTGAAGGTAGTTCTCAGAAAACCAATGTCACCCCAAAACGTAAACGCCCAAGGTCCATTCTTAAAAAACGTAGTACTTTAACTGATTCATCAGAAGGTGAATCATCATCTGGCACTGATTTAAACACACAACAGACTCCCCCACTCCAAAACGTAACAGTGGGGCCCCTTTAGGCCCTACAGGAGGGGAGGCAGGAAACATCGGAAAAGTCAAAAGTTTGGAGAATCTCATGGAATTGTTGACCAACAAATAAATGTACACACTAACACCAATGTTTTAAACATTTCTGATGTATCATCTGACTCACAAATTGCTCTGCTGAATAAAGGCCTTTCTTTTATTCCCGGCTTTTTTGTCTGAAGACATTTTTGCACAAGATGTTACAGCATTTTGCAGATTGCTTAACCTTAAGTTGCATTTTCAGGACAAACAACAGCATGATCAGTTAGCTGACAATTTCAGATATCACAAATCAACCTTTGTTCCACCCATGCATCCTACCGTAAGCCTTTTTCAACATAGTGTTCTCAAAGATTTACATTTCACTTCTAATATGATCCAACCTATGTTGAATAACATCTCTCAGAATGATTTGAATAGTATACAAGAACTCACTGATAACAAAAAATTGGTAATCATATCTGCTGATAAAGGCGGTGCTGTGGTGGTCATGAACTGGACTGACTATGATGTTGAGGCCCATAGACAGTTAGATGATGTCCGATATTACACGAAAATGCCTTTAGATCAGACATCTATGTTTAAAAAACAAATAGATACATTTTTAAACTCAGCATTGGAGAATGGTATCATTTCATCTAATACCTTAAACCATCTGACAATCACTGATCCGGTTAGCCAATACATGTATTTTCTGCCCAAAATCCACAAAGATCCTTTACATCCACCAGGCAGACCAATTGTGGCTGGAAATGGTTCTCTTACTGAACCTCTTTCCAAACTACCTTTGCTTAAGTGGGTAAGATCACGGATCCAAGACACTACAGAATTTTTGGGCATTATAAATGATATGCAAATAGAAGATGATTGGTGGCTTTGCATCTTGGATGTTAGTGCATTATACACTAACCATACCACATTGGGCAGGGTTAGATGCCACTGAATACTGATTATACAAATCACAATTATACAAACCCGGATTTAACACTTTCCTTATATGCCTTACTGAACATGTCCTCACCAAGAATGTGTTTTACTATGGGAAACAATGTTACCTCCAAATACGAAGTACTGCTATGGGTGCATCTTTTGCCCCAATATATGCAGATTTATATATGGCATATATTGAGGAACAAATTATTTATGATGATGCACACAATCTCTATTTGACTGAGATTGACATTTGGCGTAGGTATTTGGATGATTGCTGGATGGTGTGGAGGTCTGATGTTGAATACTTGCAGGAATTTGTTGATTATCTTAATGACAACAAATGGGGTCTACATTTTACGATGAATTTTGACCAACACAAGATCACCTACCTAGATGTACTGATAACTAGGAATACAGACAACACCCTCAGTACACAGGTATTCAGGAAACATCCAGAATATAACACCTTACTACACGCATCCAGCTTTCATCCAAAACATATAGCCAAAAATATTCCCAAGTCACAATTTATCAAAATGAGACGTATTTGTTCAGATGATAATACATTTCATGTTTTTCGTCACAACATGATTAACAGGTTTAGGGAAAGGGGTTATACTACGGGGCATGTTATCACTGCTAGCAATCGTGCATCACAACTTAATAGGGATGACCTCCTCTGATACAAAAAGAAAACCCATACAAATACTAACAACTTAAGCTTCACCACTACGTATGGCAGAAACACTAATAAATTGATGGATGCCATTAACTGACATTGGAATACTCTTAGCAGACACTGGTTTGTCTCAACATTTATCTGAAACGTCTTTTTTCATTCAGAAAAGGTAAAAATTTGGGAGCACATTTTAATCATTATAAACATCATTCAGAATCTAAAAATTTGCATATGATTCAAACCTCTATTTCAGGTGACAAACTTGTGGGCTGTATGCCCTGTGGCCATTGCACTAATTGTAAATTTGTGCCAAAAACAAAACACTTTTCCAGTAATAATATCAGCAATATACATGATATTCAGTTTTTTGCAAATTGCAATACAGACTGGGTTATATATATGGCCTCATGTAGCTGTCATGCATTTTATATTGGTCAAACATCCAGACCTTTCAAATTACGTACATCAGAACATCTTAGTGATGTTAAGTGCAAACGGCCAAATAATGCTTTATATAAACATACCCTTAAACATAGTACAGCTAGTTTTCACTTCACTGTTATTGATAAAATAACTGGGGACAGAACTAACAAATCAGGATGGCACACTAAACTGAATGCAAAAGAGAAAAAATGGATTGTCAAATTGGGTGCTTTATTTCAGCCTGGTCTCAATGAATATTTATGAACAATATGTATGCATATTTATGAGCTCACCAATGAAATTTTAAGAATTAAGTTTTACTATACAAGAACCTTACAATAGTTATGTAATTTTACACTGATGAAGGCTAGGCAAATGCCTTAGCCGAAACCGGTCTATTTATGTGGTTCTTTACAATACATTAAATCAAGTTTTACAGCTTACAGTTGCTGGCTTTTTCTTTTTGGATTTATGCTATGAGCCGTGCATTCGCCTCCATACAGGGGAAGTTTTTTTTGTGTGCACTAACAGTGTGTTCTCCCTTGCTTGTTGATGTAACGAACCACCAACATGTCGTCTGTATTGCAATCACACCCCTAGGGTGGGAGTGCTGAAAGACCTGCAATGCTAGGATGACTGCCCTCATTCTCCAGGACATCGATGTGAAGACTGGCCTCTGTTGTGAGCCAAGTCCTTGGACAGTCTTTTCAATACATGCCCCCATTGGAAGCATCTGTGCCCACTGCAGCTTGGGGGAAGGTAGAATAAAAGGATGAGCAAACAGCAGCCATACAAAAAAAATCCAAAAACTCTCTATTAACTCCAGTGCCTCGGCAAGAAAGCTTTCAAGGAGTACTACAAACTTCAGAATAACACTCAAATACACACATCAATAACTTAATTAACATATCAGGAACATTAATTAAATACTTACAATTAAGCTCTATATTAAACCCTATAGGAATCAATGTATTACATTTTAAAATAATATAACTTCTTTATATAGCAGTTTTTCTTTCAAAGAAACCACTTCACCCACATTAGTATTAACCTTTTCTAGAACATTTCCTTTAAGAAGTTTAAAATTACTCAAATGTTTTGACTACTGAAATTACAATCTCTCTTCATGGGCAGCTGGATCCTGGGCCGGTGGTGATGGGAAATAACGACTCCTGTTGCTGTCACCTGCCGTAAAAACATCCACACCATCAGAAGACACACTTATGGGTTGCCGCAGTCCATCTACTTTTAAAACCCTAATCATCATCATCATCAAAAGGTGTGCAAGGACTTTTAAAAGCAAGTAACCCCCAAGGGGTAATAATCTAGTTCAAGATATCTTTTAAGGCTAAAAACATTAAAACTTCTGTTCATTTCTTTAAAAAAGCATTTATTTTGTTCTAGTGTTCCAGTTTTTTTACACAGATCTTGTAGTTCATTGTAAAGATTCATAAAAGGATTAGCACCAACTAGCATAAATGGATTGCCCATGCGGCAGTTTCTATCAACATGTCTGTCCCAAAATTTAACCAATGCATCTCCATTCCGACTTTTTCTATCTTCTGCATGAAAAACAGACTGCTCCATAGAATGCTGGGATACATCTATAGTATACTCATGGAATATTCTCGGAATATTACCAGAAAGATCAGTGGCCATAACAACACAGTAAACCACATACCTCAAGAAGTAAAGGCAAACCGCCACAGAAAAAAATCCAAAAACTCTCTATTTCCTATAGCACCTTAGCAAGAAAGCCTTCAAGGAGAACTATACACTTCAGAATAACACTCCATAAATGCACACATCAATAAATTAAAATACAAGCAACATCAATTAATTAAATACTTCCACTTAAGCTCTATATTTAACCTTGTATGGATCAATGTATTACATTTTAAAATCAATATAGCTTCTTTATATAGTAGTTTTTCTTTCAAAGAAACAAATTCACCCATATTAATATTAACTTTTTCTAAAACACATCCTTTAAGAAATTTAAAATTACTTGAAAGGTAATTCCTAAAATGAACTGCTAAAGGGTTAGCACAGTTCTCATCCTGATATCTCACTTTAAACATTATTTGGCTTTCTCCCACATACAATTTCTCAAAAGGGCACTTTAAAACAAAAATAATTCCAATAGTATAAGAAAACAAAACTGACTAGGACTAAAACTAATTCCATTAATCTTACAGAAATTAACTATAAAAGAACAAACAGAACAATTCCCACATGTGAAAGTACCCAATATAGAAAAAACTGATTTACTAACCCTAACCTCTGGCATCTTAAACCTACCATGAACTACATCAGCTAGGCTACGCCCTTTTTTAAATAAAACCAAAGGTTTCTCCTTTAAAACTTTTGACAATTTATTATCCTAAATAATACAAGCCAGAAATAATGTAAACATTAAATTATTTTATCATGAAGGGTATTAAAAATGGTGACAAAATAAATTTCCTTTCTATCACTTGCCTGCTCACTATCATTTTGTAATTGTGGGATAATTCAAAAAAGGAAACTCATTTATTTCCTTCTTATCCAATTCTCTAACTAATCTTTTAATAGCCACTTCATTGCCATTATAACGATTACTCATAACTCTTCCCAAAGCACCTTCAACATCCTTTCTTTCTATTATAACCCATTTGAATAAACATCTCGGTTGTATATTGCACTTCTTCTCAAAATCTAAATCATTACTACAACGTTTACTACGACGGAGAAATTCTCCACATGGCAAAGACGCTACTAAATGGGGGAGATGGCAACTAGTGCCATGTAAAAACTTATTTCCTCCCCCAATTTTCCTATGAACAGTAGTCCTAATGGATCAGTCAACAAAACCTTTCAAATTTAAATCTAAAAAGTTAACTTGATTACCTAACTGCAATCCATCAAATCTAAAGTAAAACCTATTATTATGCAAAGAATTAATAAACTCATCTACTTTAGCTTGACCGTCTTTACAAACAAAAATTAAATTATCTATATAACGGCAATATTTGATCACATGGTCAATAAGAAACGATTGTCGAAACAAATATTCAGTTTAAAAAAAAAAGACAGTTAAATTAGCATACCTGGGGCAAAAAGAACCCCCACGGCTTTTCCCCAAATTTGGAGGAGACCATGGCAAAGTAACTGCTGCACCTGGTGCTGGAGGGGGTTGGCAAATAGATCACAAGGTTGGCATTCATAATCGAAGATTTGTTCCATCACTGATGGACTGAAGGACCACTTGTGAGGAGGAACAGACCTGCTCACTTTGTCTGACACACTGACTTCCCTAGTAGGATGTGCCTTACTATGAGAACCTGGTGGGAAGACATCCACTGCCAAACCCTCATGGCCTCTCGATCCAATGGGTAACAGTGTGTTCCCCCTTGCTTGTTGATGTACCAAACCACCAACATGTTGTCTTGTCTGTATTGCAATCACACCTCTAGAGAGGGAGTGCTGAAAGGTCTGGAGTGCTAGGACAACTGCCCTCCTTCTCCAGGACATCAATGTGAAGTCTGGCCTCTGTGGGGAACCAATCACCTTGGATAGTCTTTCAAATAAATCCCCTCCCAGGAAGCACCTGCGCCCCACTGTAGCTTGGGGGAAAGTAGAATAAAAGGATGACCCTGCAAGACTAGTGGGGAGTTCAGCCACTACTGAATGTGGCTTCTGCAAATATGAGTGAGGCATTACGGAAAGTTCAATTACTGAAATCTTATCAACCACTGGAAAGCAAATGTCCATTGTAATACTCATGTAAAATCTGGCTAGAGGGATTAAAATGAAGGGGGCTGCCACTGAGCCTAAAAGGGACAATATATGCACATGGGCAGGAGCATTTCATGGGACAGTACTGTTGCTGCCTGATGTCACAGGGTGAAAACACTCCATTCTGGTAATCTGGCTATCTGCATCTTGGTATCCAGATGGGCCCTAATTACCTCTATTGTTAGGGCAGGCTGCAATTTTGACCTCGTCATGTTGGCAGTTATTCCCAACTGTGAACATAGCTCGAGCAAGGAGCCCCTGGCTTAAATAAGCAGATTCCTGGTGGGAGCGATTATGAGCCAGTCTTTCAGAACCCTTGCAGTCTGAGATGAACTGCTACCACTAGCATACATTTGTTGAAAACCTGTTGGAGGAGGGGGGCAGCTGTGCCAGCCCAAATACTAGTCAATGTTTTTCTGTGTCGACTGCTGTCTGACGTCAGGCCATCAGTGATATAAAGGAAGGCAGCCAATGTCATTACATCAGTTTTTCTTGCCCTAACCCATCAGAGGCCCAAGTAAATATGGTAAAATGGTCCTGTGGCTACAAACCATCATTAGAAAAGTATGTCTCCCTAAAGAAAGAAGATATAAGGGGGAAGGAGGGTGGGAAACCAGGACTGCAACAGTGAATACACTCTAACATCTACATTTATGGTAAGTGTACACAAATGTACTATGTTCTTTGTGTTTCACTGTTGCAGTCATCACCTGTGAGAGGATTCACAACGCTGAGTAGAGGGGTGGTAGGATTGGTTAGAGACCTAGAAATGGGTCAAGCATACCCTGCACAGCTGCAGAGGCAAACCCTGCCCTTGCCTTAGAGAATAGAGGTAGGTGGTGATGCTTGGCAATGGTATGGACAGAAGTCCAGGTGGCAGTTTCCGGGATGTCCCTTGTGGGAACTCCTCTGAGGAATGTTGAGGAAGTGTAGGCTGCCCTAGTGGAATGTTTCCTCTGCAAAGTATAGCAGAAATGGGTACAGTGTGAGATCCATTGGTAAAAGAGTAGTTTGGAAATGGGCTTCCCCTTTGCCCTGGGGCAAAGCAGAAAAGGAGGTGATCTGATTTCCTGAAGGCTCTGTTATGGTCCAGATAGTATCTGAGCTGTCTGTGCACATCTAGTGAGTGCAGAATTCTTTCCCCCATGTTTGAGGGTTAGGAAAAAACAGTGGTGGGGTATGGCCTAGCAGATAGTTACATTAGATACCATCATGGGTACAGAGGAGGGATTAGTCCTGAGGGAGACCCTGTCTGCATGGAAGATGATGAAGGGCTCACTGGCCATTAGTGCCTGAAAATAAGAAACCCTTCTGGCTGTGGCTATAGCTAGGAGAAAAGCCACCTTTCGAGAGAGGTATCCAAAATCTGCTGAGGCAGCAAAACATAATTCAGGTTCCCGGCTTGAGTGGGAGGCCTTCTGGGAGGTACGATATTAGAAGGCCCTCTGAGGCATTGCTTAATCAAAAGGCGGGAACAACAGGGCTGTTCTGTATCAGAGAGCTGAAATGGCTGCGGCGTGGATTTGAATAGAGGACAAGGACAGGCCAGTATTAAGTAGCTCCGCTAGGTAGTCCAGGATAAGAGGGATGGAAGGTGGTGATGTATTTTCCCCTCTGAACTAGCTCCAGGAGCAGAATCTTTTCCATTTTCCTGCATAAGATTTTCTAGTGCTGGGCCATCTGGCCTCTGTGATATTTTGTGGCATCTGTTTGCTTAACAAGGTCCCCTAGTCTACCTTTTGAGTATTTGCCAAGCTGATAGTTCGAGAATCTGCAAGTCCGGGTGGAGGAGTCGCCCCCCCCCCCCGAGTTAAGAGGTCTAAGATCAGGGGGAAGTTAGCTGGGAGGCTGTAAGGTCAGGCTATTCAGTAAGGGGTACCAATGTTGTGTGAGCCAATCTTAAGTATTGAGGATGGACTTTTGTCTCTCCTCACTTAATTTGACCAGTACCTTGGGGGTAAGAGGGGAATGAGACGACACAGTGTTCCAGGGGGAGGTGAAGGAATTCACCTTCCACGCTAGGTAGTGATACCCCCGGTACAGAATCTTTTCTGCTGCCGGTTGGGATGCGAATCAAAACGATCCAGCTTTTGAGATCCCCACTCCTGAGTGATATGTGAAAGGATTTTTCTGTATAGCTGCTACTCAAGGAGGGTCCAGGAAGTTTCTGCTTAAGTGGTCTGGCAGGATGTGGTTGATCCCACGTGGGTATTGGCTATCAGGTGTAGTTCCAAGGAAGAAGCTGCCAGCCCGAGGTTCATGGCTAGCCTACACAAAGGGTAAGATAGGGTCCCTCCCTGTTAGCTGGTGTACCCCATTACTGTGGTGTTGTCTGTTTTGATCAGGAGAACCCCTGGCTTGAGATGGGGTTTGAAGGATGTCAGATCCTTTTGTACTGCAATCATTTTCTTCTGGTAGAAGTGTAAGGGAAGGTGGTAGGCATCCCAAAGACCTTGGGTGCAGCTGCCTTCTAGGTGAGTGCCCCAAGCTAAATCTGAGGCGTCTGTGGTAGTGGTCTGCCTGGTTGGGCAGAGGTTGAAGGAAAGACCCTAGTTCTGGGCAGGGGCCCCTGCCAATCAGAGAAACTCAACTCCTATACAGCGGACCAGTGGTTGAGAGGTCCCCGGGAGGTAGAAAGTGCTGACTCCACAGGTTCTTTAGGTACCACTGATGTTTTGTCATGTGAGGCCTGGCCAGAGAAATTAGAAGGATGCCAGATGCCATGTACCTCAAGGCTTACAGGGGCCTCCTCACCATGTGGCGATGTTTGGAAGCAAGCTGGTGAGAAAAAGCTGCAGGAATCTCTGCTGTTTTGGGGGACAGGAAGGCCATTTGGGCTACTGTGTGCAGCAGTGATCACAAGAGAATGATCTTCCAGGAGGGTGTTTTGTCCCAATTTCTTCTAGTAGATGGTGTACCTTGTGGGAGTTAGGAAGGCATCGACAAAGAGGGGGCCCTGGAGGAGCTATTCTTTTTCATCTGCCTGAATGAGGCAGTTGTCCAGATAAGGGTACATTTTTATGTTTCTCTGTCCGCCAAAGGCTATGGCCAGGGCTAAAGCCACTTGTAGAGGTAGGGTAACTACCCATGCATTTTTGGTCAGCCTAGGCAGCAACTGCTGCCAAGTTAGAATTTCAAATTTGGTGACTGCCCGGAAGGTGCTCCTACTGGGTAGATCTAGGGAGGGGCGCCAAGTGCCCTCTATCCTAGGAGCAAGGACTAGTGTGGAATAAGAGCCTTTGCTTGATGGATCTGAGGGGGACCAGTTCCACTGCCCCTAGGGATAAGTGAGCTTGGATGAGTTCCAGTGCCTCTGCTTAGTGATATTGAGGTAAGGGTACCCTCTTAGAATTGGGAGTTAGTAGAAGGAAAATTTATATCCCTGAAAAAAGATGTTTAAGACCCAGTGGTTCTTGGTAGCTGGTGATTGAAAGAAGTGCAAAAGGGGGAGAGGGAGTCTTTGAGGAATGTTTACCTTAGAGGGGTGGCTTAGAACTCCCTTCCTTTGGAGTGGAAATGGTCCGCCGTTTGGTTCTCTGCTGACCCTGGGATAGGAGTCTGAGAGGTCTGTCCCTGCAGGGCATACCTTGCCACTGTCTGCTAGGTGCAGGAAAGAACCAGTGTTTTGAGGGAAAATTCCTGCTGAACCTAAGAGGTTGTACTGAAGGAAATCTTTTACTGTCTGCATAGATATTGCTTCATCTTCCATCACTTTAAGCACCTCTTCGGCTTTTACTCCAATCAGTCCTTATCCAACAGTGCATCAAGTAATTTAGATTTGACATGATCAGGCAGAGGTTGTTCCTTCAACCATGCATGTCTCCTAACGACAGATCCTGACACTGCTACCCTGCTTGCAGCTTCTAGGGTGTCATATCCACAGTGTAGAGTGTTTAGCCACTTGACAAGTAGAGTGCAGTAAATCTGCTAACTCTTTTGAACTGGCACAGTCAGGAAAGGTAGAAATCTTTTGCTTTAATATTCCAAAGTGTGTTGTTAAAATTTTAACACGTGGAACTGACAGTTGAGTGCTCTGATAGCTAAGGATGCAGAGGTGTATACTTTTTTACCCTATCTGTCCAGAGCTTTGGAATCTTTGTCAGGAGGAACAGGGTTCTTTTTAGAACTAGCCATAGCTCCTTTAGTTCTCTGTGTAATGACCTCCAGGTCTGCAGCAGGATTTCTGTACAGGTGTTTGTGAGAACCTGGTACTTTGTAATATCTGTCAGATTTTCTGGGAGTCAGTGGGAGGGAATCGGGTGTTAAACTGGATCCATGAAAGACATCATCAACCACCTCTAAAGATTGGAGGGATGGCCAAGGGTCTGTGCTGGAGCAGCTCTAGAAACTCTCTTAGTCTTTTCTTAGACTGAGGAAAGTCCTGGGATTCTCAAAGGAAATGCTCCCTGAGGGTCTGAAGGGCTTCCCCAAAGGAAGGATCTTCAGCTGGGGAGGCAGAATGAATGGATTCCTCTGCATCTGAATCCTCACAAGCAGTCAGAGGTAGTTGCTCCTCTTCAAAAACTGAATAATCAGACTCCTCAGAATCCTGTTCTATCAGTGTTTCAGGAGAAAGGTCTTTTTTCCTTTTAGAAGTTGTGGCCTGACTTCCCCTGATAAGGGTGATAAGATCCTCCACCATTTTAAGCATTTCAGGTTGGGGTGGTGGAGCAGGAGTAAAATGGTGGCTAGAGATAGTTTTCCTCGGACTGGCCTTTCCTCTAGGCCTAAGAGTATCCATCAGTCTGAAAGAAATGGTAGTAGGGGGAGAAGACTTAATTTTTTGTCTAGATTCGGTAGTGCAAAAGACCTCCTCAGAAGCAGGTGCCTGCATCGCGGCTCCGGACCCAACCAAGGCAGAGACAACCAAAAGGCTTGGAAGACGAAGATGATGTCTGCAGCATACCAGACTCCGAACAGGTCTCAGTAGAGGCCTACAAAGATATCGAATCAGGCATCGGGGGCTGCGAAGGCACCTCACTGAATTCTGGAGAACTGATGACCTGCTTCGTGGTAGTCTCGTTGGAAGGCTTAGCCTTGAGTGGTCTGTCTATATCTTTATCCTTAGATTTTTTCAGAATGTCTACAGATTGTTTGCTGGTGGATGCCATTTTAGCTACAATAAGAGCTCTACAACAAATGGTTCTCACATTAAAGAGGGCACAGAACCGGCAATGGGGGACGTCGTGTTCTGGGCCTAAACAAGTGATGCCGTATGAATGGAAATCTCAGTGTGGTATTTGCTTTCCACAGGCAAGACAATTACTAACTTTTTCTGCCATCGGTTAGTGCAAGAAAAAAAAGGGATCTCCAACGGGGTACTTCACTTTAGACGTCTTCAGCTGAAATTCAAACTCTGGTAGCGACCAATAGCCACAGTTGCGAACTGCTTCTGCTACGGGCTCTACGGCAAGAAAGACTGATGTAATGACGTCAGCTGCCTTCTTTTATAACACTTACGACCTGACATCAGACAGCAAGTGACAGCAGCTGACGCAGAAAGTAATTGACTCTGGTATTCTGGCCGGCTGAAAGCTACTGCAGCAGGAATAACCCACCGGTGATGACTGCAACAGTGAAACATGAAGAACATCTGTCCTTCCTTAATAGTAGTAAGACAGACCGAAATCTAATAATTTGAAATTTTGTCTTTCTTGTGCATTGATTAAAGTGACTAAGATCCAGGATAGGCCTCATGTCCCATTTTTTTTCTCGCACCAAAAGAACCCTGAGTAGACTCTGGATTTTGCTGGTCTGGTGGGACTTCCTGGATGATCTTTTTGTCTGACAGAATTTTATTTCCTGTGCTGATGTCCTTCCTTTGAGTGGGTGGGAAATCAGGAAGTCTTTTTGAATAAGAGGATGACAAAGGAAAGGGATCATATAGCCTTTGATTATGATTCTCTGCACTTATAAATCTTGACTGTCAGCTGTCCAGGCTATGGAGAACAATGACAAGTGTCCCCTGACTACTTCTGGAGTGCAGCAGTCGGGCAACCATTCAGGAGTGCTGAAAAAGCCTGTTGGAGAAGGTACAGGGAAAGTCTTGGTTTTGCATTCCACCTCTGCCACAGAGGCAATATCCATTGTGATTGCTCCTCCATTTGCCTCTGGGGGCCTATCACTAAAAGTGTTGGGAGTGAATCCTACAGGTTTACAGAACCAATATTTCTTGCTCCCTTTTTGGCCAGAATATTCTAACAGCAAACAATGTCTTGCCATAATGTTTGCTTCTAGACAGTGTCTTTTTAAACAAGTCCAAACAAAATGGACCAGTCAGAGGAGAGCATTAATGAAGTACTTTTTAAAGTGCTCTACAAAGTTGCACAGATGTATCCAGACAGGCTGATGAACTGCTGCATGTGTGCCTGCCATTGTTGATGTGCCATCAAGCTGCATAAGCATGTTTGACAGGGACTGAGTGGTATCCAGCTGCTCATCCACAATTTCTTAAATTCTTCAGATAAGGTCCTGGAGTGGGTCTTGAATAACTCCCTCATCAAGTCCCTCTGAAAGCATGCTACATGGGTCAAGTAGTTCAGCGCACTGACAGTGAAGGTCACTGAAGGTGTACCTGTTCTCCAAATATATTCAATGCCATGGACTCTCTGTTAGGGGATGGAGAGTACATTTCTCTTCAGCGAGCTCTTTTTTGGCAACCACTGTGACTACCATGGAGTCTACTAAGGGACCATTGTTCCAGAATGGCCTACATTTTAGAGAACAAGAATCTTATTCTTAGGGACTGGTTCAATGGCATCCACTTTCTTCCATAAACACTTTGAAGGCAGGCCTACCAATTCATCAGTGGAAGGGACCACCCAAGAAGTAGACTGGCCAGCATCAAAAACCTTTGAGTTAGACTGATTACTTCTGGAAGGGGCATAAGTGGATCACCCAACCCTTCTGCCTTAACTCTAGTATCGTACCACAGGAGATGGCTGGATGGGGGGATCTAGGGGATCCCTCCCTCTCAACAAATCAGTATATTCAGTGAGGGGTCTCATGAAGGGAGCACACTTGCCTCCTTTTTGCATGCATGCTTTTGGTGCACTTCTTCAGTGGGATGATCACGAGAAGACTCCAAAGCAGATGGGGAAGTCCACAATGTGGTCTGCCTTGATGAGGAGCTGGGTGTAATGATGTGACAGGATCCAAAGAACCTTGAGGGGACAGGGACAGAGAAGAGGAGGGAAAGAAAGCCTGTTCCTTAGACTGAGAGAGTACTCTCTTAAAGGTTTCAAATGCCAACAAAGAGACAGGTCCCAAAGAATCCCTTGTAGGTTCCAGGGAACCTCACAAGGGCAAACTCCAAGAACCTCTTCAATGAGCTGTTGAAAGCCAAAGCGCTGAGAGGCAGGGACTAGTCTGAAAACTTTGAAGTCAACCCCCCCCCCCACCCCACCCCCAGCACTGAGACTGATCGAGCTCCAAAGCAGTCAGAATCTATCAGGTCAGAAACAAAATTCAAAAGACCCAGTCTTTTTGATCTTCCAGACTTTCCTCGGGGTTCACTCCAATCCAAGGTCAACAGATCTGACAAATACATCAGAAGAGGGGTCACAGTCAATGGAGATGGAGGGACAACTCCCAACTCTCCAACACAGGTTGGCACCAGGACTCCCCCCAACCTCGATGTGGGTCATCAAAATCTTCATCATTCTGCAAGTTTGCCTTGGACAGGATTCTGGAGGACTGCACCACTTTTGGAGAAGAGCTTGTGGAAGGAAGCCTCAACATCCTTTGGAAAGGTCTTGCCTGCAAGAAAGAACTTCTCGGCTTGCGACTAAAGTTCCAGTAAGAGCTTGGACTTTGGAAATAGAGAAGTAAGTGACCTAACCCTGACAATATCTGACAGCTTGGAAAGTTTTGGAGCTGTACACTGAGCCAAGAGGTCAGCCTCTGTAGTGTCTGAGAGGCAAATGGGATTTGAGGCAAATCAGTGCATAGAGGGGAGAGGGTTATGGGTAAGGGGAAAATCCTGAGCCATGGATCCAGAAATCTGTAGATCGGCCAAGGTTGGATATGGTCAAATCTGAAGATTAATCTGTTGAGGATGGACAGGAGAGACATCAGATTAAACAAATAAAATAATAGGCAACTAGTAAATTGCCATTAAAGATATGCAAGAGGATAGTATGGTAGTAATCAAGAAGATACGTTCTTGCTGCACTGTTCACTTTATCAAGGGTTCACAAAGTACAGTTGTGTACCTACTATAACTGTAGATGTTAGAGTGTATTTACTGTTGCAGTCATTACACTTGGGTTATCCTGCTGGCAGGCTACCCACAGTCGGCCTGAATTCCAAAGTCCTGGTCCGGCGTCTGTTGCTGTCGCCTCTTCCCTGACGTCAGTGCACCAGGGGTATTTAAGATGCAGCCGATGCCATTTTCTTCAGTTTTTCTTGCCCCAGATGTCAGGTGCCCCTAAGAAGGTAGGCAATACATATAGCTTATAAAAACATACAGTAAAATAAAAACAATACCTTCATCTACAAGCAAATACACCACATAGGTTGTATAGGATAGAGAAGCATAGATAAGTCCCAGCAAAGAAAGGGGGATGGAGGGTGGGTAACCTGGACTGCAACAGTGAAGACACTCGAACATCTACATTTATGGTAGGTACACAACTGTACTATGTTCATCGCGTTTCATGTTGCAGTCATTACACTTGGGTTGAATCCCAAAGCTGAGGTAGGGTGGCTGGGTCTAAATAGGATTAGGAGTGGCTATGAGGCCCTGCAGAACTGCAGTGGCAAAGCCTGCTTTGGATTTAGAGTAAAGAGGTAAGTGATAATGTTTGGTAAAAGTGTGCACTGAACTCCAAGTTGCAGCCTCCAAAATTTCCTTGGTTGGTACTCCTCTGAGAAAGGCTGCTGAAGTGGCTGCTGCCCTGGTAGAATGTGGCCTAATATTTTTAGGCACTGACTTGCCATGCTGTGCATAACAGAAACAAATAGTGTCCTGTCCATTTTGAAATAGTCTGCTTTGAGATAGCCTTTCCTTGTGATCCTGCAGCAAATGCTACAAATAGTTGCTCAGTTTTTCTGAAAGCTTTTGTTTTGTCCAAGTAGAAGCGTAGCTGCCTGTGTATGTCTAAAGAGTGCAGAAGTCTCTCCCCTTTAGTCTGGGGATTTGGATAAAATGTTGGCAAATGAATGGTTTGGTTAAGAGCCACACTGGAAACTACTTTTGGCATAAATGTTGGGTTTGTCCTTAGAGAAACCCTGTCCAGATGAAAAATGATAAAAGGTTCCACTGCTATTAATGCCTGTAACTCTGAGACTCTTCTTGCTGAAGTTATTGCTTGGAGCAGAGCAGTTTTCCATGATAGGAATTTTATATCAGCTGTATTGGCTGGCTCAAAGGGAGGCAGTGTGAGCTTTTCTAAGATAAAGTTGAGGTCCCATGTAGGTATCGGTGCTCTCCTTGGGGGGTCTTATGTTTTTTGCCCCTCTCATGTACTGTCTTAGCAGTGGATGAGAGAAAATAGGAGGTTCCGTATTGCAATAAGCTGAAATGGCAGAGGCATGGATCTTAATTGATGAGAAGTATAGGCCTTTGTCCAGCTGTATTGTAAAATCTGAGGAATATTTGGAACAAGTGGTTCAAGTCCTTGTGCCTGGTTCTAAGCACAGAACCCCTTCCATTTTCCTGCATAAGATTTCCTGGTGCTGGGCCTCCTGGCTTCCAAAATGACATCCATAATCGCTTTAGAGAGAGATGTGTATTGAGTGGCTATATTATCCGCCATGCAGCCAGATGTAAGGTTCTGAGTTGGCTGTGCAGGATGTGATTGTTTTGTTGAGTCAGAAGATGAGGAATTTGAGGTAAAGTCCAGGCTGGGCCTTGAGACAAGTTCTTTAGGATTGGGGACCAGCGCTGGCGTGGCCAGTCTGGGGCAATCAGAATCATCTTTGGCTTCTCTTGTCTGACTTTTAGGAGCACCTTGGGAAGGAGAGGCAGTGGTGGAAAGGCATAAACTGTTAGGGTTTTCCAGCTGAATGATAGAGAATCCACTTTCCATGCTTGTGAGTGATAAGTCCTTGTGCAGAATTTCTGTTGTTGGCAGTTGTGAGGGGAGGCAAAAAGGACTACATCTGGGCATCCCAATTTCCTTGTTATCATGCTGAAGACCTGTGGATTTAGTTTCCACTCGTGAGGGTCCATGAGGTTTCTGCTTAGTTCGTCTGCCAGAGTATTTTTCTTTCCTGGCACGAATTGTGCCTGTAGATGTACTTGGTAGGTCAGTGCTGTGTTCCACAAAGTCATGGCTTGCCTGCAGCAGGGGTAGGAATGTGTGCCCCCTTCCTTGTTTATGTACCACATAACTGTAGTATTGTCCGTCTTTAGTAATAGTTGTCCTGGATGTAGTAGATCCTTGAAGGCTGTCAGGGCATTCTGTACAGCTAGCATATCTTTTTGATTGATGTGAAGATGCATTTGGTCCGTGGGCCACGTGCCCTGAATACATTTTCCTGCCATGTGTGCCCCCAAGGCATAATCCGATGCATCTGTTAGTGTCTGCCTGACTGTGGGTAAAGTGAAAGGCTGTCCCTTGTTGTGGTGACAGGCCAGTGCCCACCATCGAAACTCCTGTCGCAGGCAGGAAATAAGAGTTATTGTTTCCAGGCTGTGGCAATGTTGAGTCCAAACACTTTTTAGATACCATCGTAGCTTCCTCATATGCAGTCTTGTATATGGAATTAGCATGATGCAGGATGCCATGATGCCCAAAGCCTGTAGAATTTTTCTTGCAGGTAGCTGGGTCTTTGTTGCCATCATTTGAAAGTAATGAGTCCATTGCCTTTGCTTGTCTGGCGTGAGATAAGCCATCTGGGCAGTTGTATTTAAGCTTGCACCCAGGAATATAATCTCTTGAGAGGGCACTAGTTTTGATTTCTTTTAGTTTACTGTGTACCCTAGGCAAATTAGTAATCTTTTTACAAATGCCAGATGCTTTAGTAGAACGTCCTTGCTCTCTGCTTGAATAAGGCAGTCGTCCAAGTAGGGATATATTTGTATTCCTTTTTGTCTGCAAAATGCAATTACTGGTGCCAGGCATTTTGTGAAGACACTGGGCGCAGCCAAAGGGCAGTCCAGAGAATTGGTAATGCATTGAGCCAGCTATGAATCTGAGGTATCTTCTGCAAGATTGTCTGATTGGGACATGCAGATATGCCTCTGAGGTCCAAAGTAACTAGCCAGGCCTTCTTGCCCAGCATGGGTAGAAGTTGCTGCAGTGTCAACATTTTGAATTTTGGAACATCCAGGAAAGTATTTAGAATTGACAGGTCCAGTATTGGTCTCCAGGCTTTGTCCTTTCTGGGTACCAAGAAAAGTCTTGAGTAAAATCCTTGCCCCTGGTTCTTGCTGTGGTACTTTTTGAATAGCTCTCATGTCCATGAGAGCAGAAATTTGTTTTTGTGCCTCTGCCCACTGATTTTGTGGCAGGTCTGGCATACCTTTTGGCCTTGGTAGGGTGTGAAAGTGGAACCTGTAACCCTGAGAAACAATATTCAGTACCCATTTGTCCTGGGTGATCCTGTGCCAGTTTTGTGAGAAAAGTGCTAGTTTTCCCCCTAAGGGAGCTGCCAAAAGGTAAGTGCTTGGCATTTGTAGAGGGAAGTCAATGAGACTGTTTCCTATAAGGTTGTGATTTGTCTTCTCTGCCTTTGGGGGCTGAAGCACCCCATTGTTTAGGTCTGTATGAGCCTTGGGGCTGAGATCTGCCTCTTGGGCATCTGTATCTGCCTCTTTGTGGCCTGTCTGACACTGGAAAGGACCAATTTTTAGAAGGCCAGTTCCTGCTAAATCTAGGTGGCTGAAGCTGTAAGGAATCCTTTACTGTCTGCATTGATTTTGCTTTATCCTCCATTTTCTTTAATACCTCTTCTGCCTTAACAACAAACAAAGTATCATGCTGTAATGGAGCATCCAATAATTTTGCTTTAACATGATCAGGTAAACTTTGTTCTTTTAACCAAACATGCCTTCGAATGACAGAACCTGTAACTGCAGCTCTGCAAGAAGCCTCTAATGAATCAAAACCACACTGCAGAGTATGCTTTCCCACTTGTTCAGCTGCATGCAATAAATCCTGCATTTCCTTATCGTCAGGACATTCTGAGCTTGTAAGCATTTTCTGTTTTAGCAAAGACATTAGGTATTGCTGATATTTAAGCATGTGAAAATGGCAATTTAAAGACCTTACAGCTAAAGTAGCAGAACTGTAAACTTTTTTTCCCCATCTATCCAGTGCTCTAGAATCCCTATCAGAGGGAACAGGGTTTTTTGCAGTGGAAGCATTGACCCCTTTGGGACCCTGAGAAATTGTTTTTGGGTCAGCTGCAGGGTTTTTATAAAGAAATTTATGAGAGTCTGGGACCCTGTAGTACCTATTTGGTGCAGGGGGTAAAGAATCAGGCGACAAACTAGATTCTGAAAAAACATCATCAACAATATCTAGTACAGGGGGGATAGCAAGGGGCCTGTGCTGAGGAAGTAAAAGAAAGTCTCTGAGCCTTTTCTTGGATTCTGAATAATCCTGGCTCTCCCAATGGAAATGCTCCCTCATGGTGTGCAAGGTTTCCCCCAAAAGAGTAATCCTCAGGAGGAGAAGCTGAAGGGATAGATTCTTCAGCATCAGAGTCCTCATAGGGAGGAAGAGAATATCCCTGTTCTGAAGAGGAATCGGAGGAAATGGAGACCTTGCCAGTGTCTTGCCTATGCCTTTTATCAGGAGGGGGATGGGTACCCCTGATCAAAGTAATTAGGTACTCTGCCATTTTAAGCATCTGTTTCTTTGGCATGGATGACTGTCCAGGAGAATGCTGTACTTGTTTCTTTGGCTTTAGTGGTGTTTAAGACTTTGCCTTGGCTGCTGAAGTGGACTCGATAGTAAGCTGTGTAGGTCTGAAAACTCCCTCAGAAGCAGATGCCTGCTCAGTGGCGCCAGACCCATCTGAAGGAATAGTTTCCGTAGGCCTTGAGTTTCCAGAGGCCTAGTTGTCTCCACGTGGGAGTTGGAGGCAGCCTGTGGCTCTGAGGTAGCGGGTGTCAGGGGCTGCGAATGCGCCTCACTGAGAATCGGCGACTGGCCTAGAAGAGACTTCGTCAGTTTTGGACCTCGGATGCTGGTCCTTTTCTTTTTCTTTGCGTTTTTTATGAATTCCGGTCATCGGTTGTTCTGACGGCATTATGTAGTTAAACCTTCGGCCAAAGTAATGTAAAGCAAAATCAAACAGACGCTTAATAGTGCATTGGTTGAATCTAGCACAAAACCGACAACTAGCAACGTCGTGGTCAGGGCCTAGGCAAGGAATACAGTAAGAGAAAATCCTTATGAGGTATTTGCTTCCCTCAAGAAATATAATTAACTTTTACTGACATCGGTCTGGAGCAAGAAAAAGTTTCCCCAACGGAGTACTTAGCTTTACTGAAGACTTCGGATCTGAAATTCAATTTCGAAAAACTCAGGAGTCGGCTGACCGGCACTTGCAAAATGCTTTTGCTTCGGGCACCAGACAGCAAAAAAGACTGAAGAAAATGGCGTCGGCTGCATCTTAAATACCCCTGGCGCACTGACGTCAAGGAAGAGGCGACAGCAACCGACGCTGGACCAGGACTTTGGAATTCAGGCCGACTGTGGGTAGTCTGCCAGCAGGATAACCGTAGTGTAATGACTGCAACAGTGAAACACGATGAACATCTACAAGACTCCTAAAAATTCTGCACAGAAATGTTTACAAAGTGAGATGCACTTGCAATGTTCAGTGTATATCCAAGCCTTGGGACACTGTGGCCATGTGTGGGGGAATGATGGTATAAGCAGTCATAAATGCTTATAAGGGAGAGGAAGGAAGGAAAAATATTAAACAAATCCAAATAAAACAAAGACCGAAGGTTAGCAAGTTTACTCAAGTATACATTATCCCTATAGCTTCCAGGGAAATGATACATTCATCCAATTCCTAAAACTGAAGAAAAATTCAAGGATAGGGAGAAAAACTGCCTTACAGACATGCTGCATCTACATGCTTAACTAACTCAAACAATAGCTGCATAAGCATCGATGTGCTGTACATGCAGTGCATGGCATAGTACAGATCATGACAATTATGTGTACGTTGGCAAAAATCCTACTACATGTAACTCACAAGACGTGGTTGTATACATTAGGAGCAGCTTTGCACTTCTGTTGGTATATGAGAGAACAATATACCAGAAGAGTAATATGGCTCAGTTCCACAACAAGATTCTCAAATCTCAAATGCAGAGCGGATGTAATGACCTGTGCAATGCTACTCTGGGGACAGATCAGTGATTTTTAAATACCTGGGTTACCCATGCAAACTGAATTAACAGCCGTAGACAGATTTGTGCAGTCTCTATGAAATACAATGCATAAGAAAGCAAATAAGCATTCCACAATGTCATACAGCAACACCACTGAGCCAGCCATACACAGTGGGACCATGTAGCAAAATATAGCATATAACTCAATGGACCTGTCTCAACTGCTTCCCATATTATATCCTTAATACAGCGGAATGCACTTCTTTAACTGTATCTTGCATTGCATGGAAATGACTGGGTGCATGCACCAAGAAGTGCGTCAACAGCAACCCTATCACTTCCTGCTGTATATCTGATTATCTTGCCTCTGCTACAGTTTTACATGTCCATATGCCATGCCATGCCAAATCCGAAGCAAATAAACTTGACTTAAATTAACTGCATAAACATCCTTTTGAGGAATATCAACTATGCAAAAACTCAGGCATGGTATATCATCATAGTAGTAGTAGCAAGTAGTAGTAGCAGTGGTTCTGCTAAAACTTTGATGGATAGGCAGAAATAAACCTTTTCTGCATCCCCCAAAAGAAAAACTGTGGGAACTGTACAATAACCACTACTACATATTTTACACAAGAAGATGGAAGAGCTGGATCTTATACAGCAAACACAAGTATTGCTATACATTAGGCAAGGAGGTATACTGTCTGCAAAAATGGAAACATAACAGAAACACAAAAGTTATGTATTTACCATAATAACATATGTATGTTGTCTGCTTCAGTCCTTCCTCAATGGTTGGGTCTTTGGATCCAACCTTAGATCCCACTTTAGCCACTCAAGACTCTGGATCTCAAGCTCAGGCTCCTCCAATTACCAACACCACCATACAAAGCCCAAAATTATTTCAGATTGAATTTGCCGAAAAATACAGACAGCTTCCTGATCTTAATAATAATGTTATAAAAGATGATCCAAAAGTAATAACGTTCAGAAGCTGATCTGGAGCTAAAAAGTGCACTTGAAGGTCCTTCAGAATAGATTAGTCCAGCCAATCTAAAATAAAGGAATAATGAATTGCATAATCAGGCATTGCAATAGGTGGGAAGAGAGTTGAGGAAGGACAGAAGCACACAACATGGATGTATCAATATGGTAAAAACATAACCTTGAGGCCTTACGGAACATGGACTCCACTTGGGAAGGGGAACTGGTGGATCACCTCCCTTTCTGTTTCAGTAGTTCAAGAGTTTCCCCAAATAAGACATCCGCAAGGGGGATCTGGAGGATCCCTCCTCATAACTAAAATCTGCAAGAGACTCCTTGAAGTAGTCTACATGTCTCCTTTTATAAATATGCTCCCATGTGCCTCCCAAGTGGGGTGCTCTGAAGATGATTCAGAACAGATATGCAATAACTCTATAGGAACTGACTTGATTCTTGACTGGGCTGGCTGTCTCAAGTGTACCACACACACAAACACATATATATATATATATATATATATATATATATATATATATATATATATATATACACACACATATACACACATACATATAATAAAACAGATGATAGGAGTCAAACACGGCTGAGGCAATCAACTGTCCCTTTGTAGAAATACTCTGTGCATATAAATCCTCTGGAATAAACTGCAGTGTTAAAATCAGAAATAATTTA